>NW_027456231.1:0-23179 GCF_040206685.1 Ascaphus truei | reverse complement strand
CATGCTTACTTCAGCAGATCCTGTGGATAAATACTCTACCAGAATGACCTGGCTCAAACAATCACCTGGAGTCTACAAATGCAAGGGTTGTGTTAATTGTCAATACCTTCTGTTAGGTAAAACCTATGCACATTCACACAGTGGTATTCCCATAAAAATCTCGCATTTCTTAAACTGCGAATCACGCTTCGTAGTATACATTATTAGATGCCCCTGCGGACTGTACTATGTGGGGAAAACAACAAGAATGCTGAAAGAACGAATTGCAATGCACAGGTCCTCCATCAGGAAGGCACTTTTGGACACCAAATGGCACTGATCAAATTTATTGATTGCGTTATTTAATTAATTAA
This sequence comes from Ascaphus truei, assembly GCF_040206685.1. NCBI lineage: Eukaryota > Metazoa > Chordata > Amphibia > Anura > Ascaphidae > Ascaphus > Ascaphus truei. The sequence goes on along the minus strand of NW_027456231.1, from coordinate 22,826 downwards.
TGCACCACCCTATATATATCCTCTGTAAGCAACCAGCAATGAAAGTGCCCCTGACGAAGAGAACATAGTTCTCGAAACGCGTAGGGCTGACATTGCTCTGGTTGCTGTGCTGTACTGTACTGGTTGGGAGCTGGCACTAGGTTGCTGAGAGGTACAGGTTGCTGTTTGCAGAGTGCCTGAACCGCCGTGTTTGAGGAGGGAGCTGAGATCCACCCGTAGTTCTCCCACTGATCGATGACCCGCGCCGACGTCACTCGTCAGCTGACACGGAAGTGAAGTTCGCCGATCGTAAGGAGGAGAAGGGCCAGGACTCTGAGACCCCTGACAAGCAGACGAATAAAGCATCTCTGTTCCTGCGGTCTGTATACCAGTACCGATATGCCTGTACCAACTACACTGTTGTAAGTGTTTTTAACCGTATTTGATCACTCATAAACTTGACTATACTACACTATGGGCCTTGCGCTTTTTTCTCTTTTTTTCCAATGTCTACAGTTTTTTCTGGTTCCGAGGTTGGTTCCAGGAGCAAAGAAGCAGCATACCCATATTTCTTGTGAATGGACTTCATATGTTGGGACACACACTTTTTGGAATTCTTCCAATTTAAGTATTGATTCATTTTTATTATATTTAATTTTTTTTTTGATTCATTTTTTATAGGTAACTGTTGTTAGTAGTGTGTTATTCCTTATCATTTTATGCAAGGATAAATGTCAACAAAAAAACCTGTATTCAGATGGTACAGCACAAACAAGACCAACGTTTCGGTCCTATATATATATACACACACACACACATACACATCTATGTGCAGATATAGTGGTCTTTATTTTTCGACGTTTTGGCTCAACAGGAGCCTTGCTCATAGGAGTGCCTATGCTTCCCTCCCTCAAATCCTTAAAATGGAGATGGGGATTCAAGAAATATAGTGTTGCTTGTGCTGGTAGGTTGAACCATACTGTACTAAGAAAATTTGAACAATATACAGAGCTAAAGTAGGAGATGTAAATAAGGTCAGCATGGTAAGCAAGGCCCGAACCTCCGAATACGGAACACAAGCAAAGGCCTTTATTCTCCAGAGACTGTATTTTCTCTGATTTTGACAGCATTCATGGACAAAATTAAGGTAGAATGTGCCAAGAGGTTAAATAAACGACGTCGTTCCAACCTCAATCTCACTGGCTACAACTGCCAGCAATGCAAGAACTGGAAGCCAAACTTGAAAAAAGATTAAATGGATATTGTTGGCCTTAGTGAAGTAAAAAGAAAATATGAAAGTCTCAGTGTGTGTGTTTGTGTGTGTGTGTGTGTGTGTGTGTGTGTGTGTGTGTGTGTGTGTGTGTGTGTGTGTATGTGTGTGTCACCAGAAGTACCACACCCCACCCAATCACCCAGTCAGTCACCCCATCCCCCCTCACCCAATCAGTCACCCCACCCCCCACCCAATCACCCAATCCCCCAGTCAGTCACCCCACCTCCCCACCCAATCACCCAGTCAGTCACCCCACCCCCACCCAATCACCCAGTCAGTCACCCCCCCCCCCTCACCCAATCACCCAGTCAGTCACCCCCCCCCTCACCCAATCACCCAGTCAGTCACCCCCCACCCAATCACCCAGTCAGTCACCCCCCCCTCACCCAATCACCCAGTCAGTCACCCCACCCCCCCACCCAATCACCCAGTCAGTCACCCCACTCCCACCCAATCACCCAATCACCCACCCCACTCCCACCCAATCACCCAATCACCCAGTCAGTCATCCCACATCCCCACCCAATCACCCAGTCAGTCACCCCACCCCCACCCAATCACCCAATCACCCAGTCAGTCACCCCACCCCCCCACCCAATCACCCAGTCAGTCACCCCACCCCCCACCCAATCACCCAGTCAGTCACCCCACCCCCCCACCCAATTACCCAATCACCCAGTCAGTCACCCCACCCCCCACCCAATCACCCAGTCAGTCACCCCACCTCCCCACCCAATCACCCAGTCAGTCACCCCACCCCCACCCAATCACCCAGTCACCCCACCCCCCCTCACCCAATCACCCAGTCAGTCACCCCACTCCCCCCCACCCAATCACCCAGTCAGTCACCCCACCCAATCACCCAGTCAGACACCCCACCCCCCCACCCAATCACCCAGTCAGTCACCCCACCCCCCAACCCATTCACCCAGTCAGTCACCTCACCCCCCCACCCAATCACCCAGTCAGTCACCCCACCACCCAATCACCCAGTCAGTCACGCCACCCCCACCCAATCACCCCGTCACCCTCTCTCTGTCTATCACCCTCCTCTCTGTCTCTCACCCTCTCTCTCACCCTCTCTCTCTCACCCTCTCTCTCTCACCCTCTCTCTCTCTCTCACCCTCTCTCTCTCTCTCTCACCCTCTCTCTCTCTCTCACCCTCTCTCTCTCTCTCTCTCACACTTTCTCGCTCTCACCCTCTCTCTCTCTCTCACCCTCTCTCTGTCTCTCTCATCCACACTCTCTCTGTCTCACTATGAATCTGGATATTTTATTAACCCTGTATATCTTAACTGCCCTAAATAACCTATACTGCTTTCTTCCAGATCTGAATCAAGCTTCACACGGGAGACATCGGAATCCCCCCTAACCCAGAAGACAGGTAAGGAACGCCTCCCCTCCAACTTATAACATTGCGGGAATGAGGTACCTGGACATTGAGGGACTGCGGATCAGGTAAGATCCCAGGCGGGATTGCTGCTTTAAATATTGTGAAGCGGGGGAGTCCTGACACTGGTTAAGGGGTTCAGGAAACTAGTCATTCATGTCTGGCTTTTTTTTGTAGATCCGACATTTACACACACACACACACACACACACACACACACACACACACACACACACACACACACACACACACACACACACACACACACACACACACACACACACACACACACACACACACACACGTAACAAGGACTAATTGTAGTATAATGTAATACAATAAATACATTTATGTCAAAAACGAATGTTGTTCTTACTAGGAATTTATTCAATTTATTTTATTTATGTATTTTTTAAAAGCGGGGCTGGGGGCGGGACTGGGGCGGTTTGGGGGCGGCACTAGGTGGCGAGTAGATTTTTTGGTTCGGCGAGTAGATTTTTGGGTGATTTGTCAAGCATTGAATATATATATATATATATATATATACAAAAAAAGACTGCGCCCCTCAAGTGTCTGTCTCAACTGCAGTGATATAACAAACTGTTTTAAGCCCCTAAAATGGATTGCTAGAGTGATATAACAGAAATGATAGTCTAGCTATATAAATGACACACAAATATAAATAAAAAATAAAATATAAATAAAATCAAATACAATTTCTAAATGTTATAAACAATGTGAGACTAGTGACTCAATAGATCTAAATAAAAATAAGAAATACAAATAATTGAATATGAATAAAAATATGAGGACATAAAAAACACTGATTGAAAAATAAAAATAAAAAACTAAAGTCTTAAAAAACCATATAAAAAATAGTCCTGTTGAAATACAATGAATTGTGATGGTGGCCCACTAATCAGGATATTGGCAGCTTTCTATATGGAACCAACGACCTCCAGGTAGATCTACAAAATTGAGAAGAAAGAAAGCGCCCGATCCTAGTGTAATATGAAAAATACACAATTTAATGTTCCCAGTTAAAGTCCAACAACAAAAAAGATAATCAAGCATGTAATGAGTAATACTCATTCACCAGACGCCAGACATCTCCGCTCGCACGCCTCACTCCCACATGTAGTCCCGGCACCTCTGAGCCACCGTCCAGCAGGGGCCTCAGAGAATGCGCAGGATCCCCTGATGAAATCACCCAAGTGTGAAGAAACGGGGAGTGTTAGTGTGAGCTAGTGATAACCATCACACCATACCTATCCATACCCTGGACTTCGCTGCAACTCTATGACGCTGCCACGCACTGACGATCTGCCCCCTGGGGTCCTACCGTCAGTTCCTCCCATCCGGAGCTGCTGGTTGGTTCGGTGTGCTTCCGGGTGACGTTGGGAGAAGCTGGGCATTCTCTGAGGCCCCTGCTGGATGGTGGCTCAGAGGTGCCGGGACTACATGTGGGAAGGAGGCGTGCGAGTGGAGCGGTGATGTCCGGCATCTGGTGAATGAGTATTACTCATTACATGCTTGATTATCTTTTTTGTTTGTGAGTTTAAATTTGTTGGACTTTTACTGGGAACATTAAATTGTGTATTTTTCATATTACACTAGGATCGAGGGCTTTCTTTCTTCTCGTTTTTATATATATACGAAAGAGAGACGGTTGCATGAATACAAATTTATGCAACTGTTCGGGACACTTAGCAGTGGCCTAAACAGAGATCGAAATTTTATGAGTCATTACTGACACAAGTGAACTCTCTTCCCATGAGCGCTATAGGCCATGTCTGTACATACTGTGCTATATGTATGCACACACAGCTGTCTCTCATACATACTTATACTCCTTGTTTTTCCACCCCTATACACCAATAGGGACCACATAGTATCCACACACACTTTTAGTTGTGCTACTAACTCTCACATTTCCACACCCACCCACACCATTTATATCCACTCCCACTCCACACACACCTTTTGTAAAGCACTGTATATACTGTGGGCCCTCCATTCATTTTTATTCACACTGATACACATACACACTCTTTCATCACTTGCTTTCAGGAACCTTTTGACACCTCCAGCCATAAAACACATCCACACCGGGGGAAGGACCAGCACAGATAACATTCCAATAGACACTGTTTATAGTATAGCTTTTGCTTGCTTCATTCATTGTAACATCGCTGGAAGAAGAGATCAGTGTATCTCGAAAGCTCGCACAAATAAAAGCATTTCGTTAGCCACAGAATGGTATCATCTATTTATTTTTTGATTATATATATATATATATATATATATATATATATATATATATGTATGTATGTATGTATATATATATATATATATATATATATATATATATATATATATATATATATATACACACACACACACTCCATGCTATCCATAATTTTGATTTACGAGAACAGATTATCATACATGGCACAATGCAATCCGTGGAATGGATTATCCACCGGCAGATCCACCGGGAGATTTCCCTCTCCCCTTTTCCTCCACTCCCCCTTCCTGTTCCTTCCTTTCCTTTATGTCTGCTTTTTCAAACTTTTACAAGCAAATCTGCATTCACTATTCATTTCTCTTGGTAGCATGTTAGAGTGATATTAGTATATTTATTATTGTTGCACTATTGATTGTGATTTTTAGTAATACTGTGCATCTGGAGTATATATTTTCACCTCTTCATGTGTTTTTAATACTGCACTTTCATTTTGGTTACAGGACCTGTTGCTGCTGGTGATGTGACGTCATCATGTTCACACGGCTCAGTGCCCCTGCTCCCTATTGCAGTCTGCTTCTGCCTACACTCCCATGGTTACAGACGCTTTAGTTGCGTAGCCATGGCAACGGGGGATGCCTTAGAATGACTGGTGTGCTCACTGGCTCCACCCGCAGGCGCACATGTGCGTTGTGTCTGGCATTGATAGCTAAGTGTAAACAGAGGAGTGGTGAGGCTGAGCTGCTGCACAGTGATGACAGTGCTCCCATGCGCCTACAGTACTCCCGTTTTTAATTACAATCAGCTGGTTCTTGATTATGCACACAGGTGGGTGATGGGTATGTATGTTTTCCTTGGGCACTGTTCTCCAGCACGCCCCTGAGGAAGGTCCTATACAGGACCGAAACGTTGGATTTATATGTGCCTGCTTTTTTTCAAATACACTTTTGCAATATACCTTGAGTGCTGTTTTTTGTCTCCTTGGTGGGACACCTGGTTTCCTGTTATTTTTGTTGAACAAGCACCTATTTCTTTGGAGCCTTTGAAGTGCCTGCTGTTATCTTTATATATATATATATATATATATATATATATATATATATATACACACACACACACACTCCATGCTATCCATAATTTTGATTTACGAGAACAGATTATCCTACACGGCACAATGCAATCCGTGGAATGGATTATCCACCGGCAGAATGGATTATCTGACACTCGCCGACGCCCATTAATTTGGGATTCTCTTTATGACACTTTCACTACACAATGCTCGTTTCCGGAATGGATTCTGTCAGATATCCGAGGACCGCCTGGGCGTGTGCGTGTATGCATGTATGTATGTATATATATTATATATATACTTTATTCAAGAGTGTTTTTTTATTTTTTATTTATTTATTTGGATTTTTTTTTCCAATTATGTAGTTGCACTACAAATATAAAATGTTTGAAATAATTCCACTCTGGGAATTTAAAATGATCACTTCCATTCATGCATACCATGAATGGTTGCCATGATAATTCCAAATACCAGTACAATTAAAACAGTTCAATAATAGAAAACAGTTAAAAAATTAGAAAATCATGTACTCCTTGAGGGTACGTTACTATTTAAATTTGATTTAAGGGGGGCAGCTGTTTTAAATTCTTTCACTAAACATAAGATTTTATGGGGTTATAGTTTTGGTTTTGTTCTTAGTATAAATTTACTGACAAGGAACTGCAATCCATTTTTCTTATTCAGCTGTTAATGGTCCCAAACATCTAAAAAAAAACTAAAAAAAATAATACTTCACCAAATCAATAAGCAATGAAAACTATATTAGAGCTGCTGAGTTGGAGTTAGACTAGCAAATTTACCTTACTTAATTAAAACTCATATTTTCCACTTTTGAAATCAGGCATTTTTTCTGACGCATCATTTCTGTTTTAAATTGCATTTGAAAGCATTTAAATTAATACCTGTAAGTCCCTTCAAGGTGAGGCCCCATGGGGCGGGGGTGGCCAACTCCAGCCCACAAGGGAAACCAACACGTCAGGTTTTAAGGATATCCCTGCTTCAGTACAGGTAGTTGTCAGTCGGTCAGTCAGCTGTGCTGAACTGAGCCACCTGTGCTGAAGCAGGGATATTCTTAAATCCTGACCTGTCGGTGGCCCTTGAGGTCTGGAGTTGGTCACTCCTGCCATAGTGTATAAGCCATGTTAATGAATTACAGGCTGCAATTCCACATTGAAGGTCTGGCCGTGCGTTCATGTTGTGTTGTTGTGTTGTTGTTACTTCTGCTTCTATGCTTACACCCCAATTGTACATGTGGCCAGGCTCCCCTCTGGGCTCCTCTTGCCACCCATACCTCCGGTAGCGCAGCGGGTGGCACTAGTGTCGTCGGAGTAAGCGGCAGACCCGGCGGCCAGGCAGAAAGGTGGGGGCCATTAGCAGGGAGCGTTCCGGTGCTCCGGAGGCTCCACGGTGCACTCAGCTAGGCGGGGGGCACCATGTTGGGACTAGCGCCGGTGCAGGAGATGCATTGCGCATGCGCCGACCTGTCCCCGACCCCAGCGTCCATTGAAGGGCTTTGCACATGCGCAGAGACACAGCTGCAGCGGTGGCCACTACACCAGAGGTCTGCAGCACAATAAAGTTTTTTTATCGCGATGACGCGCTGGCGTCACGCGTTCGGTGCCATCTTGGCAAACCCAGAAATGAAGGGGATTGGTACTGTCGGCACTCACATTAGGTATAAATGCATTCAGGTAAGAATACCTCTTATCCACCTTGATAAAGAGCTAACGCTTGAAACGCTTTGGTGTGGGCCTCCTGTCTGTGTTTGCTGGTTTTTTTTTCATGATTCTAAGAAATTAGTCTTTTTTCACTTTGGGAACGCTCTCCTTTTTTGATCTATTCTATTGGGAAGTAGTGCTGTGTCTTTTTGTTCCTGATTTCGCAGGGGAACTACATGCACCATGATGTACCAGGGCTGGTGAGCATGTGAGCCAACACAGCCAATAGGGCTGCCATTTTTCCCTGCACAGTGATTAATACATTTGGCGTGCTTCAACCATGCTTGGAAATTGGAGCCAGGACTGAGAAGGGGAAGGTAGGGTCTGAGTGTCAGTGGCACTCAGACTAGGCCAGAGTACCCCCTTAGGTCCCAGATAGGCCCAACTCACGTGAGCTTGTGGTTGCTTCAGGGAAGGCCCTAGATAAGGACGCTTCCCCATTTACTGGGTAGTGTCAGGGACACAGAGGAAGACGCCGCACGGTGATTGCGGCCTGAGGTCTGGGACCAGACCACCTCGGTTGTAAGAGACTCTATGGTGATATTATCCACGCCGGAATTCACCCCATGTGGAGGCAGACGCCATCGTGGACAACAATGTTGGATCTGACGGATCCCCTTTGTTAATCTGCCTTACCCGGGTGCTGGAGCCCCGGGCAGGTACCCAACTAAGTGCTCCAACACTTTTGGGTAGGCCCTGACATTGTGGGTAAAGGACATCAGTGTATTGGTGCCAAGCACCCTGTGCACTTTGGGGACACTCATTGGTGGTAGTGGGTTGGGCCTATTATACCGTGTGGTACAGGGTACTGTTATAGTGTGTTCAGTAAAGGTTGTTAGTATATACTTGAATGTATTATTGGTATTGTTCCTGTATGGGACTTATCCCACCAAGTTGGGATCCCTTGCATGTGAAGGCGCTGTCACCAGAAGAATCAGGTAAACTCCAGGCTCCCAGCAGCGGACGTTCAGACCTCCTGTGAGCCACAGGTAACACACCACACATGCCGTAGCCACCATATATCCCATAGGGTGGGGGAAAGTGCGCTATATACACCTGAAAATAAAGTTTATACAGTGGTGGATTTCGTATTAGCCGGCAACATTTGGGATCAGCAAAAATGTCCACCCCCATATACAGATGCCTTGCTCTCGGGTTTATCGGGCCTCCTTGCTGCCTACCCTCCTACTCCTTCCGAATCGCAGCATCAAATAACGCCCCGGCGTCACCAACGTTACATCTCACGGCGTCTCGTTACCTTGGCAACATGCCATCACGTTGCGATGGCGATGTTGCATTGCCATGGCGACGCTTTGACGTCATGTTGGTGACGTCAGCAGCATCATTTTACGCTGCAATTTGGAAGGAGAAAGGGGAGGCAGCACAGGTAAGTGCCTTGGGGCAGCAGATCTTCAAATCCGCTGAGATTATAGTATACAGTATGTGTTGGATAAATTTACAAAAAACTAAGGATTATGTATTCTGGGATCATATTCTGCATTACCCTCACCACACAGTTGATTAGCTGCTGAGTATAAAATGCAGTTTTAAATGCGTAGTAGAAAAAGGTATTCTCTTTAAGGCTGCGTTTATAGTGCCGGCGACGCGACATCGCCGTCACGGCAAAATAAATGCTCACAGTGCACGTGACGCCGACAAAGGGATGGAGCAACAGTGCTTCCAGAAATCTGGTAGTCACTGGTATTTGATTTTTTCGGCGACGGCTTCCCCTTGCGACCAGTCGGGAGCTTCTCCGTGCCTCTGCCCTCCCCCTTTTTATGACGTCATCCAGCGACGAAGCATAAACTTCCAAATACAACTCATCACAATGGCGACGGAAACGGGTGACGTCATTGGTCGCGTCGCCATCGCCGGCTGTATAAGCGCAGCCTAAGAATGGAAAAGACAGGATAAATGTAACATGGTAACATTTTAAACATATACAGTACTGAAGATCTCCATGTACTAAATTTACCCAGAAGGTTAAAGCTCCTTGCGAACGAAGGCTATTATCTCTCTGTACATTGTTCGCTTGATGAATGAAGTTACTGTAGTTTTATCTGCCTTATCTTGGTGCAGTAAAAAGCTTTCCATTTTGCACATATAATGCAATTAAAACACCCTCTATTGGTTTCAACTTTATAAATAATTATTTGCTAGCCGTGTTAATTAAACGTGAGCTTTGATGTAGCCCTGAGCGTTTTGAAGGTGTGTTTGTACTGTTTTGTTTTTGTGAAATAAACGTCACCATTTATTATACTTATCAAAGTAAAAAATCTCAGAATTTTTCAATCATTCACCTGTTTCACTAAACGTAAATTCAAGCAAGATGAAGATTGAAATATAATTTCTAAGACGAGATACTGAAATGTGTTTCATAAAATAATCAAGGCATGCTCTAAATTCCCTAGAACCAATTTAATGCTCTGCAGTGGAAAGAGCTTTGTAAGAATTGAAATGTTTCATTTTTAATGAGTATTATCTTAGTCAGATTCTGGAACTAAATAAACTCGACAGTAATGTCTAATAAAAAAAATTACTGATTTCCTGCTTCCATCCTATTAAAGGCTTTTGTAGCAATGCTGCCTACAACATTACTTCCCAAACTATATCCCTAGATTTTATTTGATTTGACAGTTGTCAATAATTGTTAGTAATCATTGTCAAGGGCACAAAGCTCAGAACTTTAAAAATTCTGTCTAGTTTTAAGACTGAAAATATTCCTTTCTTTGGGAATGGAAAGCTAAAATAGTTCAACAGACCTACTGTATAGCAAATACAGCCAGGTGGTAGACCTCAATATAAAGTTTGTTCAGTGTTGAAGGTCCTAATGTGTCCCTCCAAGGACAAAAGTGAACTAATGATAGTGGCATGTGTAATAGGTTAAATATACTGTAGCTGATTGGCATCTTAAAAAAAGATCAGAAAGTATACAGTAAGGATTATTAGTTGTTAACTTAACATTTTCATGATAAACAAATGCTTTTACAGGAGAGCTTATACAATCTTTATCTCATTTCTTTTGGTGATAAATATGGTTCTGAGTTGTCAAAGCCACAGATATAATGTTCGTTTTGTCCTTTGTTTGCAAAGTAATTCTGGTGCCACCACTAGGCAAGCAGATAAACATAAGTAACTAATATGCTTGATTCAGTGATCCTGGAGAAAAGGGAAACATTTATTTTAAACAGGATGCAAAAAAAGTTAAACTGTTTATATAATGAGGGTGAGTTTTGGGGTTCTGGAGCTTGATGGGTTACGCAGCTGTGGTTGCTTGGAGGTGTGGCCCTCCTCCCCATGGTTTAAAGTTCTCCCCGCCCCACTTTCCAGTTAGCAGTTTTTATCATGATCCTGTGTATCACAGACACAGTACAGTCTTTCTCCCGCCAGCAGAAAAAAGAGGTACATGAGAATTATGCCAGGTAGTGTTAGGACCTGCAGATTGGTCATGCCATGAAGTGGCTGCAGGCTTATAGTCCTTTGGCCAAAGGTTTAAACTAGATGACCCTAAGGCTAGGGCCCCGTTGCACGCGTCCGCATGGCTGTCTTGCTTGCTGGCGGCGCGTGCAACTCACTGCACCGCGATCTGCGGTCTGCAGGAAAAATTTCCGGCGCGGGGGAGCGTGGCCGAAACGGGTCGGGGGGCGCGGCCATGACGTGAGGGGACGGGACCACTCCTCAGCCGTTCAGCCCCTCAACTCCTCAGCCCCTTAACACCTCAACCGCTGAGCCCCTCAGTCATTCAGCCCCTCAACTCCTCAGCCCCTCAACACCTCAACCGCTGAGCCCCTCAGCCGCTCAGCCCCTCACACACACAGACAGGCACTCATGCACTCAGGCACACACACAGACAGGCACTCAGGCACACACACAGACAGGCACTCACGCACTCACAAATACACACGGGGGGTGAATCGGAGCACGGGGGATCGGAGCAGGGGGGGAATCGGAAGGGGGATCGCTGACACACAGCTCGGCAGGTGAATTAACCCCTGTCACTGCTAGGGGGGCCTTCAACCCAATACTTAGGTGCTGACATTGTCTGCAGTACATGAACAGCGTGTACAACGGCGATGCCCCACACTACAGAATGCTTACAGGTGTGTGTGTGACACGCCTCCCGTGGCGAAGAGGAGTCTGTGGGAGGGAGCAGGGGGGGCTCCCTTGGTGCTGCAGAGTTTATTTAAAATCGCTGCTTTCCCCGCACTCTCTCCTCCCCGCTCTCCAAAGCCTCCCCTCCTCATTGGCTCACAGGCACACCACGTGACGCATCGCCGCTTGGGATTACACTTCTCTTGCATCCCCTGGCGGCTGACGCATCACAGCGTGTAGTGAGCCGTGCAGGGAGGAGGGACTGAGACCTGTTTGGGAGAATAACATCAGATGGTGCATAGTGCGCACGCGGCCACCCGCGCCGCTGGACGAACAGGACCAAAGCTTTATTCATGAGCAGATAAGAACTGAAGTATTGTACTATATGTTGTGTCATTTTGTGTGATGCGCTGGGCCTTTCTGTTGTTTGTTGATATAATAGGTTCTCAAGTTTCATAGGTTAATCTATTTGGAGGCATTACATGTTTTTGGCTCATGCAAGATCAGCTGTACCTATGACACAGAAGGTTTTCATAGTGTGAAATAAGCTGTATAGGTGATGGTACTCCAATAGGAATTGATTGCAAGTAACTCTGCCTAGCATGAGTAGAGGAACAGTGGTATCTATTTTCTACCCACAAAATTTTGGATGGTCTGTGGAGGTACAATATATAAGTCAATGGGCCTTGTCTCCTCTCTCCCTCTCTCCCTCTCTCCCTCTCTCCCTCTCTCCCTCTCTCCCTCTCTCCCTCTCTCCCTCTCTCCCTCTCTCCCTCTCTCCCTCTCTCAAAAATGCTTTGCAAATTTGTCCAATTTAGTGGAACTTTTTCGCAACCGTAAATGGGCAGATTTCGCAATGGTTCACAAACATAGGCAATGGAGAGAAGTACACGCACTCAGAAATATGGTGCTGGAGGGGGGTACTTCTCTGCCGGTGCGCTGGGTCCAGGGAAGTCCAGACATCCCAAGGTATACCAATGGAGAGAAGGGAAGCAGGCACACGGTCATTCACAAACATAGGCAAACATCTTGTGCATCTCAACAACCGTTATGCTGCATCACTGTTTCAAAACAGGACTTAAAATACCCAGCAATCTTGTTAGACCTCGGACATAGCACAAGCGCGCGACCAAAAGAGTGACGTCACGTGCGCCTGTACTTGCCGTGATTCGTGGCCTACATGTTTGCGCAATGGGGGGGCGTGCCAGGGGGGGCGTGCCAGGGGGGGCATGGCCGTGATGTCACAAAGCTGGTTCGCCCTCATTGGGCGATCCGCTCACATGATCCGGCCGTCGCAAGGGAAATTCAAACTTTGTTGTCGCGCCAAGCACCGGTTGCGCTTGTGCACACGCACTATAGGCAAACACATTGGCGTCCTAGTGTTTGTTTTCGGCGTGAGCTACGTCCTGTACTATGGATGCAGCCTTAGTTGTAGCTGTTGGCTGTAAAGCAGCGCTGAAGTGTGCAGCTTATACATTGGCAGTGAAATACAAATAATCAAAATTGTGTGTGAAACGTAAATTTAAATTGTTATTATTAAGATAATCAATAAATAATAACAGTGATTGTGCTCCCCTTGCCAAATACAAATAAGGTCATCTATATACCATTTAAAAAATGTGATGTCTGAAAGGATTTCTATCTCCAAACACGTGAAACAGCTCCCACCATCCCAAAAACAAATTAGCATAGGATGGGGCAAAGCTGGTACCCATGGTCGTTACACGTGTCTGGAGATAGAAAGTACCATCAAACAAAAAATAATTGTGAGTAAATAATCAACGGAATCTAACAAAAAAGTGCATTGTGCAGGTGAGAGATCAGATTTGTCTAAAAAGAATTTTACAGCTGCCACCCCATGTTGATGCTGGATCACTGTGTATAGGGACGTAATGTCCAGTGTGACCCACAGATAATCGATTTCCCAATTGATCAATTCCAAATGCTTGAGAAGGTCACCACTGTCCTTTATGTATGATGGCAATACTTGTACCAGGTCCTGTAGATATGTATCTACATATCTGGAAACACCATCTCCCGAAGATCCGATGCTAGAGACTATTGCCCTCCCAGGTGGGGAGACCAATGTCTTATGGACCTTCGGGAGATGGTGGAAGATGGTGATAATGGGGTATTTTTTATACGGAAAATTAATTTCTTTTAAATCTAACACACCCAAAATCTGTCCTAGTTCAAGCAACATTTTCAATTCCCTCAGAAATGGAACAGTGCTAGTTCAATGCTAGTTCATCAATAGTTTGACCCTTATTTATTGATTTAGGGTCTTTCCTATATGTTTATACATTGCCCATCTCTTCTTTTTGTTATGTTATCTGAGCTTCCTTATAAATTATGGTCTGGTATGCATGTACATATCGTACAGTCATATTTTTATATTACGTTTTCTATTCAGAGATTCTAATAAAAGTTTGATAAGATAGATGTGGGTTTTTTCAATATTATTTTTACTTTGTTACCATATAAAAGTTCTTTATACATTTTTAATTGTTCTGAGTGTTCTACATGATAAGCACATTTTATCACATCTTTTGAGATACTCATATTGTTAATTTCTCTCCCTGTCTGACACCCAGTGCTGGCCATGCCTCACGAGCCTCTGATTTGGTTCTGCGCATGCGCGTACCAGCGTTAGTGTGTGTTGCATTGTGCCTGCTATCGGAGTCCGAGGTGAGGAACTTTTTAGCCCTTGTGATGCACGCGTTGACGTCATCATCCTCACGCTCTATGTGCAGCTTCCATTACCATGACGGATCTGCCCACAGTTCGTTACTGCGCAAGCGCGTACCAGGGTGGATGAGAGACCCGTCCTGGCTCTGGATTGGTTGCTCGGGGCGTGATTTATGAGCATCACTGTGCCCGTTTATGGTGTATGATATATGAACTGTGCAATCTGCGGGATGGCGCCGCACTTTTCCCGCTGTGGGCGGCCTCTATTGCCAGGACGGATCTATCTACAGTGTGGTTATTGTGCAAGCGCGTACCACACTGGATATTGGACCTGTCCTGGCCCTGGATTGGTTGTCGGGGGCGGGACTTGTGGTTTCCATGCCCGCAAATGCATTAAGGAGTTTTTTAGATACACCATGGGCTTGATAGCAATCAGGTAGGGCGGTCCAATTTTGTGCTATGTGTATTGGTTAATTATGTTAGTTTGTCTCTATAAATATGTTAATAAAGTTGGATATGTATAACTTGACAAAGCGCTCTGTGTAGCGTGAAACGTTGGTGGGGCTTTCTGGCCCTCTTTTTTCTACATGACCATTAAATAACTATTTTTTATGGGACACACTCTCCTGATCATTTTTTTGCTGGATACTTGTTGTAGTGCTCTGCCTCTTCTCCTCCTTTTTGCTACATCGATTCACCGGACGGATGCACACGTAAGGACCCCCACTTCAGAATCACATGGACGTTGCAGCTTCATAAGTGAGTAACTTGCTTGCTCCATGTTTTCCCTACTATGGATCTCAGGACTCTAAGTACTCTCTAGGGTACTGTTAAATGTTTATGATTCCTGGTGTTGTTGTGTTTCCTTACCTACGTGGGTGGGGAGTTCACTATCTAGGAATAGGTACCCAGTACCTGTCTTCAATCAAGCATTAATTTGGGGTTCCCCGTACAAGTACCTTTTATTATTCTTCATTACACTTCTCCTGGCATTGGTCTTAGCATTACGCATTGACCTCTATGTGCAATTAACCAGCACACTGCTAGATTTAGAGACAGTTTTGACATCCCTGTAGGCCCGGGCCCTCCTTCTGGGGGTCACCGACAGGCCCATATTGGGGCATAGGTAAGCCCACACTGCGCTTCTGTGCATCATGCTCCTGGTCCCCAGCCCTATTACCTGCTTATGCCCCCAGACCCTCATTATACCTCCCTTCCCTAGGCCTATTACCTCCTTATACCCCAAACCAATTACCTCCTTTAAACCCCCCCCCCCCCCCCTTGGGCCAATTACCTCCTTATACGGCCCACCTGCCCCTAGGCCCAATTCCTCCTTATACCTCTTCCCCATGTCCACAATCTACTTATACCCTCCAAACCCATTTCCTTCATATACCCCCTCCCCCATGCCCATTACTTATTTATACTCCCCAGGCACATTACCTCATTATAAACCCTCCTCCACCCCCATACCTTTGTATACTCCCTCCCACCTCTTTCTCCCTCCATCATGCCCATACCTCCCTATACCCCCTGCCTTACCTGGAGCATGCCCATCCTTATACCCCTTCTCCCCCTTCCCACCTCCTCCCCATGCCTCCTGGCCTCCAAACCCATACATTTTCCTCCCCACCCAGACCCCCAAGTGCACATGTGTGTGGGGGGCTCTGCTTCTTATACTTGACATGGGTCCAACAATTTTTGTTGACGGCCCTGGCAGTATTACAACCCTTGCACAAGTGAGTCACCTCAAGCCTCCATCTAATTAACCTAGAACCCTTAACACATACAATATGCCCAGCCTTAATACCACTTAATTGCTGTGAAGCCATGCCACATAGAAAATAGCTCACTTCACACAAAACACATGCATCTCTACCACTGCTAAGTGCTTTGCTTTCACCCCCCCCCCCCGGGAGGATTTGCTTAAGTGCTTTGCTAGATGTACAAACTGAGGGGATGTATGCAGGTTATTAATTAATTAATGTTTTTTTATTTCTTTATTATATATGTAGCCAGGTCCCCCTCTTACCTCCTGGTCCGCGGGAGGACGGCCACGGGAGCGCTTGGGTGTCGCTGGTGTGACATGCGGGTCCGTTAGTGGCTGCGGGCCATAAGTGGGATAACGGGGTCGCCGGTGCTCCGAAGAGATGTCGGGACAGGGTGTAGCCATCTTGCCAATACTCGCGCTTGCATGATAGAGCATATGCACATGCGCTGTGCCCCATTAGATGTGGCAGCCATTAGGCAGGCTCCGCAAGGGTCTACAAGTCCCAGCAGCCACTGGGGCTGCAGAAAATGTGGTGCACAATAGCCAATAGGGCTCCCGGATCCACAGACGCAGAGCAGAAAGGTTTAGTGTGAATCTGAGTAGCAAGCCAGTCGGAGCAGGGACAGCAAGGGGTAAGATAGTGTCCGGGTGCAAATGGCTCTCAGATGAGGCCCCTGACCCTGTCCCGCTAGGCCCCTGTCATCTTGTGGTCCTATAGGGAAGGCCCCCAGATAGGGACAATCCCCAGTAGCCCATTGTAGTGACAGGTCTTATATCAGTGACAGATGGCTACGCTGTGAGTTGCGGCCTGTGATCTGGGACCAGACTATGAGGTCACCTAAAGAGACACTTAAAAGGGACACACTCCAACGGGAGCTCCCTCAGAGGCGGACGTCTTCATGGAAGGAGTGGAGAGATCACGTCATGGGATCACTCCGCGGTCCGACAGATCCACGCTACAGTTTGGCCTGGTCTGGCCTAAGACCAGGAAGGTATCTCACCCACGTGCACCAATGGCCACATACAGGGGTAGCGCTACTCCTCACACACTTTTTGGTGGGCCTGCCTTGTGGAAACCGGGTGGTTAGGTGCCCAGGGCACCCTCATAACTTTGAGGGAACCTCACTGGGGTGTGGATATGGTGGTAGACTTGCACTGTGGAGGTACTGTGTGGGTACGGCCTTGCATGGCCTTGTTGTTATATTGTTGTCTGTTTATATGTTAGTAAATACTCGGTGTGTGTTTACTGACTATTGGGTCCTGCGAGGGGAAATCCTACTACGTTAGGATATCTCTCAGGTGGAGGCGCTGTGTACTAACGAACGTGATCACTCCAGGCTCCCACCGGCGGAGGATCAGGCCTCCTGTTAGCCACGCATGTAACGGCAGCACAGGTAGTTTCCCTTGTACACGGGGAAAGAGGGCTACATATACATGGCACTGCAAATGCAGGTTTCTTTCGAAAAAAAGACCATGATACATATAACATTGTGTGTTATTGGTTACGTTTCTGTAATATTAAATTAATGACAGCGTCAATATTCCAAATATTCCAGGTGGTGGAGGTGTTTGACTAGTAATCCATACATTGGTCAGAAAAAGTAATACGTCATTTGAAGCTGCAGTTATTAAAAATAAAAATATGTAGTTTTATGGAAACCTGCAATGTGTGATCTGGTGAACTTGTATATAATAGTATTTTGTGTTCAACTGTGAGCCCTTAAAGGAAAAAAAATGCTCTGTGTCTTCTTTATATTTTCGTCCATGGTGAGAGAGACTTGCACTTCACATTAGCAGAGCAAATAATGTTCT
This sequence comes from Ascaphus truei, assembly GCF_040206685.1. Taxonomy (NCBI): domain Eukaryota; kingdom Metazoa; phylum Chordata; class Amphibia; order Anura; family Ascaphidae; genus Ascaphus; species Ascaphus truei. The sequence goes on along the minus strand of NW_027456231.1, from coordinate 4,789 downwards.
GGCATTTATAGTAGTAGGCTGATGCAAACATAGATGTTTTACATCCGCTGTGATAAAATGGTGTATCATTCCAAGATCCTTCTATTAGGCTTAATTAGATTACATTCCAATTACTGTCAGCAAACATCAGATGAGGCCAATGGCAAAGCAGATTGAAAACCAAGATTCTTGAGCGGGTTATTCCTAATAATCAAACCTGAAGTATCGACATGTGTTTAAATGATTAGAATAGTGTTGCCAAAATAAATCAATAAAAATACAATGAGATGATGCATATAATCAGGGAAAAGACTCCTGAAAGTCGGCAAAATCGTATATTATTGCATAAAGTATTTGTCAGAGTCCATATAAAGTGTCATAAGATTATAAATAAAGGTGTGAGTGGTAAAAAAAGCTAAATTGTATTAGCAATTGTCAGAAATATATCATATGGGTCCATATGCACGAAGCTTTGTTAAATGGAGGGAAATAAGGTGACATTACCTAAATAGGTAACAGATGTTATTTTCTCTGAGTTTAACTGGTATTCACTAACTAATGATCTGCAAAAATAGCGTAAATCACCCAAAGTACTATTGAGATGATAAATATATTCGCAAGTATATTAATAGCACAGAGATGGGTTAAGCAATACAATACACATGCACATTGGGAAAAACCGAATGTGTGCTCCAATTAACGCGCATGTGTTCCAGCTGCTTAACCCATGTGCGTTACCTACTGTAAATGTAAAGGGGAAGAGATTTTAAAAAAAATGTTGTGTACCAATCCTTGTCAATTTATGCTATATTTTCTTTCATAATGTTATTTTTCAGCCACAGAGCTTTAACAGTGTGTAGGAATAAATAAATATTCAGTTCGCATCGTTCAAAGTCTATCGCTTTGTAATTATCCCAATAAATAGTTGTAGTGTCGTAATAAATACTGTATACGACATATCATGGTAACTGTAAGAGACATATCCTACATTAACTTTAAAAAAATACATTATACCGTTTATTACATAACATAAAGTATACTTTATCAGATGCACCTCTTGATATGTTTCTGAATTGTATATGTTTGTTAATGTAATTGTTTTATGGTCTGACACATAACTATTTCAATGGAATGTATTAAGTACCATACCAAAATAACATTTGTGTAACACTTTTTACATCCCTTTGTCATTATAGGCTATTGACTGAAATAATGTTAGTGTAACACTCCCTGCCCAGCTCCTAGGGAGTCTACATCAGATAGTCTAGATTTGGCGTGTACAGTGGTACCTTTTCAGGGTGTTGGGTCCATGCAGTTGGGTTTTGAGGTAGAAAAGATGAGTGCCAGGAACTTTATAATTACAAAAAGGACAGAGTTTGCGGAAGAACAACTTCCCCAGGTGCATTACTGCATTCCCGGAGAGGCACATGCTTACAACATTTGAAATAGTTGATATATGAATAGATGTCATACATGATAGCTTAGTATTATATTACATACTCTTCTAATATCTTCTGGGTCCCTGCTTGGGTTGGCCCTTTATATCTCTGGTACAGAGAGGCATTGGTCCTCTATCTGGCTGTGAACCATTCTTTTAGTAGCTCTTCAATGCTGGGATGGCAGAGGTGATCCCTTTCTATTCGGCTCCATATTATACTCCCCTGGGATGCTGACAGCGGGAGGGTGTCCAAAGCTACCAGTTACTATGCTCCTTTGAGTCCCAGGGCTACCAATTAGGATAACCCCTAGAGGACACAGGCCTCCCAGCAGGGAGCCTGTACATCTTTAACTCTTCCATTTCTAGGCAGTCTATTTTCAAGGGCACTTCCCTATCTATCAAAACAACAAAGGAGCTACTACCCATACACTACCTTATTACATAACTGTGTACTTACATATGTATAGGTGAGAACCCTACTCTGGCTCTCCTCCTGGATCTGAGGGTAAAGTTCTAATCCCCTCCAATTTATAATTTCTCTTCTACCTCCCTGTCTCGGGGCAGAGCTTAGTCTCTGCTGAGTCATCCTGAAACATTTGGCCAACCCAGCATGTTCTAGAAAAAGGGAGTAATCAGGCCCCTGCCTGGTTACTTTGCAAAATACTGTCAAATTGGGAATTACACAGAATTGACTCTTTAACTCCTCTTTAACCCCTTGTCAAATATAATAACTCCCAGAAGGGGGGTCACATTAGCATAATCATGGTCTAGTTATAATTAACGGCAAGTTTAGCAGTGACCTATTTATCGTGACGTTATTTCCCTGCGCTAATCGTTTAGCGGATCTGCAATGTTTGGCTAATGGGTCATTAGTATCTTTTGCATATGCGTTACCCTAATTTCCGTAGAAATGTATTGATATGTTATTTCAGTGGTTAAGTCTAGGTTATTGTAACATTATTCTCTTAAGTGAATAGGCATTAGAATTAACAGAACTTTCATTTTGATTAGCGTTATGTGAAATAGGCTAACAGAGCTTTGTACATACGGGCCATGGAGTCATTGGCCTACAGCATGTTGCAGTGAGGATCACTTTTTACCAAGAGTAAGAGTTAACAACCATGCCTTTGTTGTTTGTGAGTCACTTAGGGAGCACAAAGATAGGTACAGTATATGGCAAGCTTGCAATGTTGATGGCAGTGAAGAATAGAATACAACCCCGGAGACCCAGCTTATCTTTATTTCTACTATTTCGCAGTTCAGTCTCACTCTTATTGCTTTATTACATGTAGCCATGCTGTAAAATGGTCTGCAGTTTCCTCTCCTGCTGGCAGTAAGCCTGGTAAGTTACAGGGTTGCCAGCAGTAATCATGGAGGTTTGCCCTCACACCCTGGTGAGGTGTCATATACATGGAGGGGAGTGGCTGCATACTCTGAGTCCATTGTTAGTGACATTAGAGCTGTGCCAGTTCCTGAAGTATATAAGGCACAGCATTGCCAAAAGTTAGTGGTTGGAGGAAGGAATAAGTCTGGGTTGAGACTTGTGAGTGAAGGGCCCACTAGTGCAGTAACTAGTGGCCCGTTTCTACGTCAAGTAGCATCAAGCCTGACAAGGCCACACTGTGTCCAGGGACCTGGCACAGGGGTGATCTCCCTGAGGGGAGAGGGGATCCCACTCCATTGGGAGGGCGTACCTTTCTAAGGGACAGCACGGCAAGATGTGCGGCTCAGCTAATCGCTGCAAGGGGGCAGCTGGCCCATACCATCACAAGCAATAAAGATGACCTTGATTAAAGACACCCTCATGTGTGAGACTGGAATTACTCTACAGAGGAAGGCACCAAGAAGGAGTTCCTCATCAGAACCATCTCCTTGCGGACACAAAGATCCTGATGAGGTGGAGGCGCTGCACTGGATATAGGTAGGACTCATGCACACTACCTCAGCTGCCTGTCTGTGTTGGCAATCCCCACACAACATCATGCGTGAGACTCAGGAGTCCTGTTGCCAACAGGTGCACCACCAGACACGACCATGTAATGGGGACTGGTTAGACCACAGGGGCCAATGTGAGATTGGGTGGGTCAGGCCAGGCCAGAAAATCTGTTACATTTGGAGGCGCTGCTGAGATACCTGTCAACAGGACAGGCTTTTGCTAGGCACACTGGGAAACAGAAGAGTGTATGCTGCCACTTTGTGCTGTGTTGGGACAGAACCCAGGGGTAGTCAGGGGAGATGATGGAGTTGTCAGACCGCAGGGACGACCTGGGAACCTGAGAGGAGTTGGGAGTCTGGAGCCGGACTATATCTGTCCTAGTCACCTTGAGGTAGTGCTAGTGGTAGGATGCCTAAAGGGATAGCCTGTTAACGTGGTCAGGAATCCTGGAGAGGGTCTGCGCTAGGCTGACCAAGAGAGGTAGACGCCCAAGTACTGCATGGAAGAGCCAGAGTACTCTAGCCCATTCCAGACCACTTACCGAAGGGAGCACAGACTGGGAGGAAGGAGATACAGCAGACACAGAGAGAGTGATCCTAGCCTGAGGTAGTGCAAACACGAGTCCAGCCTACATTAGGTACACAAGGTGGTGCACAAGGCAATCTTTATTGTACCGGTATGGCAGCTGCCCCGCAGAGAGGAGCTCCATGTACAATAACCGCAAAAATAAAATGAATATGGCGACCGCAAGAATAGAGGATCCGCGTGGTGCGGAATGTCCAAGATGGCGGACAGAGGCAGATGGAGGGAACGCACGTGGCGTGCGTTCCACTGAAGAGCAAGTGGCAGAAGGGACTTTTGCAAGCATGCTGTGGAGTGGCGCCAAAGCTGTGGCCGCGCCGTTTTTGTCCTGTCTGGGACCTAGGGGTACTACCCCTGAGGACATTGAGGAGGACATTGTGGTGATGTGTGGGGAACATGATGGAGTTGCTTGTCAGTCGAAGTACAAACAATCAAAAGCTACCTCAACTGTTGTAGAGACTGACAGTACAAACCAAAATGGTGGCTCCCTGTTCCCTGGGAGACGCGTGGACCAGTTGCAGAAAATTCTGCAAATGCGGGACTTGCAGAAAGTTGGCCAGGAGTGGCGCCAACAGGAAAACCCCCCCCCCTGATGGGAGTATGGCGCGAAAGCTGCAACCGCGCCCTCATGGACTATGACTAACTCAGCCCCAGTGCTCGGTCATTCGATCAACCTATGGGACCTCCCCCTAATCTCAACCAGGGGGAGTGGTTTCCAATTATGCCCAGTGGGAACGGATCCAGCTGAGCGAGGAGCTGGTGAACCGGCCGCACCCCTACAGAAAATAGTTCCTGTAATTAGTGCTGCCGGTGGAGAAAAAGACAACGAGGCTGGAGGAAATTGGCCGGGGATG
>NW_027456230.1:0-23189 GCF_040206685.1 Ascaphus truei | reverse complement strand
CATTTTAGCCCATGGGGGCAAGCTCAACAAACTGGCCCAAGAACCAGGCGGCACGCACACCATATACACAGATGCGCACACCAAATACGCATGTGCACACCAGATACGCATGTGCACACCAGTTATGCATGTGCACACCAGTTACGCATGTGCACACCAGATACGCATGTGCACACCATACACAGATGCACACACCAGATGCGTGCAGCATACACAGATGCGCACACATCACACATGTACCGTGCACCACAGATACTGTCACGGTTGTGCTCGCCACAAACCGGGGCCGGACCACGTGGCTGAGGCTGGGTTATGAAATAACCGACCTTAGACCGTGCAGACTGGTCCAGAGTGCGAAGTTCGTAGTCAAACAGGCCAGGTTCAGGACTGGAGAAAACAGCATAGTCGGTGGACGAGCCAGGGTCAGAATTGGAGACATCAGGGGAATCGTTATCCAAGCGTAGTTTCGGCAACAGGAGGTCAAGTAGTTCCCACTTCAGCGTCATAGCTGCAGGGCGGGAGCGGGTTCTGTGCGAGTGGCGACAGCGGCCCATGGTACCAGCCTCAGCAAGGAGAAGGCTGACCGGAGAGGGCACACCGCCAGGCAGCACTGGTAAACCAGTGCTTCAGCACAGAAGTTCAAGCTGGTCTCTGCAATGGGAGAGAGAGCAGCAGGCCAAGGGATCCAGGACACAGGCTTCAGCGTAGTAGCTTCTGTAGGATACTGGAACACAGGAACGAAAGCAATGCGCCGGAACACAGAGTCACAAGAGAAAACAGGAACTAACTCTGGAACACAATACACAGAGATTAGTACATAGAGATAACAAGCCAGGGGCTTGTGGCAGAACACAGGTAACATCCAGGAAGGATATGCTCGGCAGAGAGGGATTGTGGGGGAATGCAGTATATAAAGGCCAGCGGGCCAATCCCCAGAGGGGGGTGTGAGAGCACTGTTCCAATGACTGAGTACAAGGCTAGGTTGCAGTGATAGCCCACACAGCTGCTGTTGATTGCAAAGAGGGAATTAGTGAGAACAACAGCACCCTGCAAGGCTACGAGAAAAGCCAGGAGTGGATTCCTGACAGATACTAGTCATGTATTAGATACATATACATACATCATATATACACCATATACATACAGATGTAACCCACTTTACTGCATCAGTTGGTGTGTTACAATGAGTGATTTAACACGTTGGTCCCGCTGCAACACACGAGCCAACTCCTTTCCTCCGACCCAAAATGTTCAATTCCAACTGGCATGGGGGGCAATTTCCCCTTTGACCCCTCCCCATGTCAGCCCACCCCTGGCTCAGGACACTGCCTGGCATCAAACAGTTTAGTTAGCAATAGTCTGAGTAGGCAATATGATTTCTTAATTAGGGGTTCACAGAAATCTAGCAGAGGGTTCACAATGTAAGAGAGGGAACAATTGCTTTAGCTGATCATACACGTGGATTCACACAGCACATTGCTTTTATAATGCAACATTTTCACTTGGACTCATGTAAGGGTAATTTTATTTTAAATGCACATATTGTTTTTCACCACACAAACCCTAGTTGTTAAAATATAATGTTCCTCTTCTCAGGACCAGCAAGAAGCAAACAGCCTCCCAACTCCCAGCACCCATGTACCAATTTCAAAATGTGGTGATCTTGATGTCATACTTGATTATAAAGCTTCAAAACAAAAACTATCTGTAACAATAGTGGAAGCAAAAGGGATTCCAGATAAGGATCGCAGTGGTGTGAATACGTGGCAAGTTCACATAGTATTGCTGCCCAGCAAGAAGCAAAGAAGCAAGACTACTATTCAAAGAGGGCCTCTGCCAGTCTTCAATGAAACATTTACCTTCCACAAGCTAGAACTAGAGGAGCTGGCTAACAATGCAGTTCGATTTCGTTTGTATGCTGTGCGCAAAATGAACCGTGAAAAGATGATGGGTGAGAAATTGTTCTATTTAAGCCACATTACTCCAGAGGTGGAAATGAAAATGACGTTGGTATTGGAGCCAAGAAGCAACCTGAGTGTAAGTGTATGAAGAGATGCAGATAAGAGTTACATGTGCAAGATCTGGATTTACCTGTGGTCGTTGCTCTTACTGGTTGTGGTGTTATATCATTTTGTTGCATTAAAACGAGCTATAAAGGCAATTTTATTTTATACTTGGGCATTGGGTGAAAACCCTCTGGGTGACATTCTTGTTTTGGTTGCAGCTATAGCAACAGCAAGACAACCTCAAATGTTTTTAATACATATCAAAATGAGGCAATCTTTCATACAGCATTTGCCTGAATTAATGTAACGTTAAACCTCTGCTTTCATGATTTTGTGTTTTGTATGATATCTGTTCATTTGTCCCTGGATTTCGCTATTGATGTTTAGAACTTGCACTGTTTTGTGTAGATATTTAGCATTCAAAAAGTAACTCGTCATCTCCACTGTTATCTGAAATATGGATTTATGTAATTTTAAAATATCATGATCAACATCATCTGTATATAATGTTAATTTTGCTCAAGCTATTCTCCATGAGCAGTACTAGAACTAGTACTGTACATAGGGTTCTTTTTCTGTTCACATCTTCAGTCAGAAATGAAAAAGGGATCTGGTCTTAAAACTGGTGTACAATATTATCCTTTTTATATTCAAGCTATCACAGCCCATAGATAATTTAGTTTTCTCTAGATTAGAGATGAGTAAACCTGCGGATTTTTCCCGAAGTCGGATTTCACGCGGATTCTTTAAAATCCCTCCATGGGGCTCAGATTCTCGGATTTTGAAGAATCCGATGTCGGAATTAACGTAAATTTGGTCCATGGGATGAGTTTATATCAAATCAAACGTGAGGTTTTTCGGATTCGAATTCTGATTTTCGGATTCACATTCTGTTTTCAAATTCGCATTCTGTTTTCAAATTCGTATTCCGTTTTTCGGATTCGCATTCCGTTTTTCGGATTCGCATTCCGTTTTTCGGATTCGCATTCCGTTTTTCGGATTCGGTATTTGTCGGACAGATTTTCAGAAAAATAAAATAAAATGAATCAGCCTTTTTGAGCCTCAACCGCGAAAATCCGCAGCTCAAAAGAACTGGCTAATCTGCGTCGGATTTAGGCGGAAAATTTGCCTCTCTCTACTCTAGACTCAACTAGTGTAGTGTAATAAAGTGTTTATCGAAAGAAACCATAATCAATATTAATGTTTGTTTCTTTTTTCAAAAGAGTGGAGATTCCCAGTTCAGCTTTTCTGCAATCTCTCACAGTGATAGTGCTTCTTCCTCACAATCCTTGTCTCACGGCGGGGTGCCGGAGCTGCTGGTGGGGTTATCATATAACGCCACAACGGGGCGCCTTTCGGTAGAAATGATCAAAGGCAGCCATTTTCGAAATCTTGCCATTAACAGACCTCCTGGTAAGTGAAGCTGTTCATATAATTATTTCATTCAGATGAGAATGAATTAAAACGTACTTGTCCAATGTAAAACACGTATTTTCTGTGTTGATGTCAGTGTTCTTAAATTAAATGCTATTTATTATAAACATGTTATATACTGGATAATATCTTATGGGCAGCATTACTACTAGAGTACTTTGCAGTGGGTATGCAATGCATATTAAAGCTGCAGACCAAGCAACATCCTACATGTGTTTTTTTTAAATTTATTTATTTAAATAAATCAGTTCTGTACTATGAGAAAATACTTGCAGCATTAAAAAAAAAAACCTTGAAATTACATTTTTAATGTATTATAATGTAACAATTTTTTTTGTTTCTATTGCATCCCCTTCCTCTTCTGAAACAGGCTCTGGCACACCCCTTTTTGAGCCCTGCCCTCTCTCTAGCAGTGCACCAATTGCATCTAGATACTGCCTGGTCACATGATCTTCTCCACAGAACTTTGCATCTTTGGTTCTCTTCTACTGCACTGACAACCATTTAGTGAACCCGAGCTGAATCTTTGCTGATCGATCACAGGAGAACGGATCGATCAGCAACTTGGCTAATTACTTATTGTGTGGATTGTATTGATGCACATATTAAAGGAAAAAGAAATTAAATACAAATAAAAAACCGGCAGCTTAGATTGCTGCTTTAAAATACATATTTTGTAGCCCCCATAAATCAAATAAGCTTTTAAACCAGCAGGATCAGTTATGAAAAGTCCATCATGAGAGAGTTAAGTTTTTTCCCTGTGAACATCAGTCATTTGAGTTCTGTATATTAACACCATATTGAGACACGTAAGCAATGTGTTCCAATTACACGATGACTCACGGGAATACATAATATTGTTTCCTATCTGTTGACGGCAGTGAGCACGATGGGGTGACCTAATTGCATTGCTTTTTAGGTGACAATGCTTAAGAAATTACATGAAGTCAGCTAGAAGCAGAGGTAGTTTAACAACTTTATTTGCCAGAATGGGGTTTAAGTGTTTTTGTGCACTAAATAAGAAAAATATTCTTAATAAACTTCTCTGTTTATGCATGGCCCTTTGATTTATTGTTCAGCAACAAAAAATTTATTTGCATGCTGTTTTTATTTAAGTGTTAGATTTGTCCAGTGAATTATATTCAATATGTGTGTTTACAAAGGTTTCTGAAGGCAGTGTGTCATTTTAGCAGATTGTACAATCTTCATATTGGGACTTGCATACCTCAAGTCTAATTCAAGATCTCTGAGTTTATTCCCTTCAGTGCCCTAGTGACATACAGCATATATCAAGAAAAGTGCCACCCCAAGGGCCTTTGTAACATACACCGTATGTCATAGCCATTTGCTCATTTTTGGAGGCTGTGTGCAATCGATCGCATACCACATTGAAGGACGGTCAACTCCCTCTTCACATCTGTCTAGGCAGCCGCATCCCAGAAGAGTGGACACATGATCAAGAGGGTCCACAGCTATGGGGGTGGCATGACCCTCTGGCACCGAAAGGGTTAAAGCAGCAATCCACATTACTCATCCGTCACTCCCCTCTTTTATTTACAATATGGTAACCAGGGAGTCCTCTGGAGCGAACTGCCCCTATTATTTTTTTCAGCTCCAGGGACCCCTCTGTTGCCAAGATACTCACCTGTGAAGTAAATGGGTTTAAATCTTCCTCCAGGAGAAACAAAATGGCCACCAAACAGCAGGCCAGAAGGAAGCTCCAATGTAATCAGTTGCGACTTTCTATTGGACGGCCATTTAAATCCCCTAGTGAAAACCAGGAAGTAATACTGGTAACGTCACTGGTAAGTGATGGTTACCGGAGATTAAAATGCAGCGGTACCCATCATAAAAAAAGAAAAATGGAGTTAGTAAGGCGGGATTGCTGCTTTAAAGCAGCAAAGAAATCCAAAATATCTTCTATCTGTTATGAATAATAAATTGCAGAAAATCCGCAGGTCCATAGGTGCCTCCAGAAAATGTACCAATCAATAGTCATGAATTATATCAGAGGAATGAGCAACGCAAAGTATAAAGTACAGACCCAATGTGCTCCTGACTAAAAAGGCTACAGTATAACTTGTGGTGCCTGAGATACCAACCCCAAAAAGTGCATCTACTGCTCGAACACCACTTCTTGTCACATACAAACAGGTGAAGTTGTAATCCGCATACCATTCTGCTACAGATAGAAAAAACAAATAAGTGCGCACTAAAATATATACTTAATACAAAGTGTTAATTGTGATGTCAATTTAAATTTAAAAAAAACACACAACACCATGTGGAAAAGGTAAATAAATATATACCAATGTAGATGAGCATCTGCTGCTGTGTAAAGGGTAGCCCAAGACCCTAGAATCTAGTAACAAAAAAACAAACAAAGCGCACAACACTCATCGTGAAAAATGTAATAAACTATGTTTATATATAAGGTGTTTCAAGGTTATGCGTATATCAAGGTAGATTAATCAAGCATAGAGCCACAGAGTGGCAGTTACCAGCGTCTGCAACCAGGAACCACCAGAGCTTCACTCTCCTTTCCACCTACAGGTAGGTGAAATGCCAGATAATTGATGACTCTGCCACAGTCTCAATGTCCTGTAAATAGCGTCAATGCGCTTAGTGGATCCTGGGGAGTGGTTGTCCTTTGCTCGCAAGTAGTACATAGGTTCCTCTGCAGACCTCACTGTGTTTCCCAATCAGTCAGGCAGCGTGAGTAACAAGAAATACCATTCAACCTATATATTTTTATTATTCATGTTCCAAGGTGTATTTTATTGTTGTCAAACGGTTTGCTGAACACCGAGTTGATTTCCTCTTCTGCGCATGTGCCGCGCTGTTGCCTGCCTCTGTGGTTGCCAAGTGAGGTCTGAATCATTACTGGCAGACGCTGTTACTCAAAGCAGAGCGGGCGCTCTGACGTCACAGAAGGGCCCGCGGGACCACGCCGTCACGCTGCCTGACTGATCAGGAAACACAGTGAGGTCTGCAGAGGAACCTATGTACTACTTGCGAGCAAAGGACAACCACTCCCCAGGATCCACTAAGCGCATTGACGCTATTTACAGGACATTGAGACTGTGGCAGAGTCATCAATTATCTGGCATTTCACCTACCTGTAGGTGGAAGGGAGAGTGAAGCTCTGGTGGTTCCTGGTTGCAGATGCTGGTAACTGCCACTCTGTGGCTCTATGCTTGATTAATCTACCTTGATGTACGCATAACCTTGAAACACCTTATATATATAAACATAGTTTATTACATTTTTCACGATGAGTGTTGTGCGCTTTGTTTGTTTTTTTGTTACTACATTCTGCTACAGGCCTTCCTTTTGTTTTAACTTGAACTGCGGTTTGAATAGAAGATATATCAAGAACATTGAATGAAAGACGCACAGAATAGCATGGCTGTATAATAGCACAATGATTCATGCAATAGGAAGGACCACAAAATAGAAAAGAAATGTAAGAAAATATCTTAGAACTAGTCCAGGGCTAAATTCATAATGCATGCAGTATGTGTTATTACTGCCACCATTATTTTCCCAGGGTCTGTATTTACTGTATGAAGAGAAATGTCATGATGTGGACACAACAGCTTTTATTTCATTGTGGAATTTGCTCCTCATTCATCACACACTCAGGTGTAACTTTGAAAAAGAGCCATGTGGCCTTTCATTGACTTACATAGGACTCTGTAGAACTGTGCTGCTCTAAAGAACTTTAATTACTGGTTTCACATATAGTTGCCCTAGTACATGGGTGGCCAACAGCAGTCCTTAAGGATCACCAACAGGTCAGGTTTTAAGGATATCCCTACTACAGCACAGGTGACTCAATCAGTGGCTCAGTCGTTGGCTGAGTCACTGATTGCTTGAACCACGTGCTGAAACAGGGTGGCCCATAAAACCGGGCCTGTTGGTGGATATTAAGGACTGGAGTTGGCCACTCCTTATCTAGCATATATGTTCCTTTTTTTACAATTGAGATCTCATTATATTGAACAAGTCAATCCGGCGCCATCTATAGCATGCAAACAAATTCCAAAAAGTCAAAGCCAAACATTTCACAGGGTATTAAAAATAATAGTGATACAGTATTAAAATCATAGTTAAATGTACATCAGTTCCCAGTTCGCCTTTTAGGAAAAATATTTCAAGATGTCGCAATCCCTAATTTTGAGATGGAAAGTGTTTTCACACCCTAGGTGTAATTTCACACATTGTGTTTCTCAGTAAGAAAATGTGCAAAGTAACACATCAAACTGAAATAGAAAGGATCGACAAAACAGACAAGATAGACCCAGAATGTGCTCACCGAGTTCATGATAGTTGAAGGATAGTTATCTTATGAAACCGAGGTGCATGATAAAGTCCATCTTTAGAATTTCTTTAACACCACAGCAACATATCAAAAGTACTTCTGTAATGAATGTAGAGCAAATGAGTACTCATTTACTCTGCACTATCGCTACTGGACTAAGGCAGCTATTTGGTAAATAACAATGTTATAAGTAAAATAATACTTAATGAAGAATCGCAAACTGCCTCATTGTTGTCCAGATCACTATCAGGACAGGATTAGGAAGACCCCGGCAGGGCCAACTTGATGGCGCTGCCGTCTGCACTGAGCCCCGCGCTTAGAGGTCCCCGCGCTCTTCCCCACAATGAAACTGAATGCCGGGGAGAGCACGGGGTCTCATACCTGTCTGGCGGCATCTCACGGCACCGCAACGTCAGAGATATCGCGTCCGACTAGCTTAGAAGACCCTGCATCGAGCCCCGCAAAGGAACCCTGCCCAGCGTTTATATGATTTTTGTCATGTTAATACCCTCTTCTTTATGCTTTGCTCCACAGATACATATGGAAAACTTTGTCTTTTGAACTCTGTTGGCCACGAAATGTCCCGCTGCAAGACCTCCATTCGTAGAGGCCAACCAAACCCTGTCTACAAGGAGACCTTTATCTTCCAAGTGGCTCTGTTTCAGCTTACTGATGTGACTTTAATGATTTCAATTTACAATCGACGTAGCATGAAAAGGAAGGAGATGCTGGGATGGATTTCATTGGGGCAAAATAGCAGTGGCGAAGAAGAGCAAACTCATTGGCTGGAAATGAAGGAATCAAAGGGTCAGCAGGTCTGCCGGTGGCACACGCTGCTGGAATCTTGAATCGGCACTTTGGGTGCAATAAGGACCTACAGCGTATTGCACAGAAATAAAGGAGTTTAACTGATATTTGGAGACTGAATACATGTCCTTTGTAACCATTAGTATGATGTATTGCTCAGCACATCAGGTAGAGGGATATATTTTTTACAATGCTCGAATATTGTTGGTAGCCAAAATAGGTGTCAACTCATTATGAACTTTTCGTGCCACAAAAGCATCCTATACAAATTTGTTTACCAATGTTACAACAAAGGATGAAAAGAATTAGAATATATATTAGAATATATATATATATATCTATTGCTATTATCTTTATTATTGAGTTACCCATACAGCCTATCAGACAACCAATAGATACAAATATTAATTATACCCAGTGTTCGATAAATCACCCAAAAATCTACTCGCCACTTAGTCCCGCCCCCAACCCGGCCCTAGTCCCGCCCCCAACCACGCCCCTAGTCCCGCCCCCAACCACGCCCCTAGTCCCACCCCCAACCCCGCTTTAAAATAAAATACATTTAATAAATTCCTAGTCAGAACAACATTCGTTTTTGACATAAATGTATTTATTGTATTACATTATACTACAATTAGTCCTTGTTACGTGTGTGTGTGTAAATGTCGGATATAGAAATAAAAGCCAGATGTGAATGACTAGTTTCCTGAACCCCTTAACCAGTGTCTGGATGCCCCCGCTTCACAATATCTAAAGCAGCAATCCGGCCTGGGATCTTACCTGATCCGTAGTCCCTCAATGTCCAGGTACCCTCATTCTCGCAATGTTATACATTGAGGGGATGTGTTCCCTACCTGTCTTCTGGGTTAGGGGGGATTCCGATGTCTTCCGTGTGAAGCTTGAGTCAGGTCTGGAAGAAAGCAGTGTAGGTTATTTCGGTGTAGTATAGGGAAGTTAAGATATATAGGGTAAATAAGAGATCCAGATCCAGAATGTGAGAGAGTGTGTGGGAGGGGGGGGTGGGAGGGAAGAGAGAGAGAGAGACAGAGAGACAGAGAGAGAGAGACAGAGAGAGAGGGGAGAGAGACGGAGAGAGACAGAGAGAGGGGGGAGAGAGAGAGAGAGGGGAGAGAGACAGAAAGAGAGAGGGGAGAGAGAGAGAGAGGGGAGAGGGGGGAGAGAGACAGAGAGAGGGGAGAGAGACAGAGACAGAGAGGGGAGAGAGACAGAGAGAGAGAGAGGGGGGGAGACAGAGAGAGAGGGGAGAAAGACAGAGAGAGAGGGGGGAGAGAGACAGAGAGAGAGAGGGGAGAGAGACAGAGAGAGACAGAGGGGAGAGAGACAGAGAGAGAGGGGAGAGAGAGAGAGAGAGAGAGAGAGAGGGGAGAGAGAGAGAGGGGGGAGAGAGAGAGAGGGGAGAGAGAGAGGAGAGAGACAGAGAGAGGGAGGAGAGAGACAGAGAGAGGGGAGAGAGACAGAGAGAGGGGAGAGAGACAGAGAGAGAGAGAGAGAGGGGAGAGAGACAGAGAGAGAGACAGAGAGAGGGGAGAGAGACAGAGAGAGGGGAGAGAGAGACAGGGAGAGAGGGTGACTGACTGACTGGGTGGGTGACTGACTGACTGGGTGGGTGACTGACTGGGTAGGTGACTGACTGGGTGGGTGACTGACTGACTGACTGACTGGGTGGGTGACTGACTGACTGGGTGGGTGACTGGGTGGGTGGGTGACTGACTGGGTGGGTGACTGACTGACTGGGTGACTGACTGGGTGGGTGACTGACTGACTGACTGGGGCAGGGGTGACTGACTGGGGGGGGGGTGACTGACTGACTGGGGGGGGTGACTGACTGGGGGGGACCTCTGGTGTCACACACATACTCCCATACACACACACACTCTCTCCCATATATATATATATACACACACACACTCTCTCCCATATATACACACACACACACACACACACACACACACACACACACACACACACACACACACACACACACACACACACACACACACACACACACACACACACACTCCCATGTATACACACACACACACTCCCATATATACACACACACACACACACACACACACACTCCCATATATACACACACACACACACACACACACTCCCATATATACACACGCTCCCATATACATACACACACTCTCCCATATACACACACACACTCTCCCATATACACACACACACACACACACACACACACACACACACACACACACACACACACACACACACACACACACACACACACACACACTCCCATATATACACACACATTCTCCCATATATATACACACACACTCTCCCATATATATACACACACACACACACACACACACTTTCTCTCTACACACACACTGGAGGGGGGGGGAAAGCCGCGACAAGCACCACCACACTCCCCCCCCTCCCCCCGCTCGCGGGGACCTTGGGGGACATCCCCGCTTCCATCTCCTGCCACGCGGTCTGACACGGGAAGCGGGGACCTGAGGGGACAGTGGAGCACCGAAGCGGCTGGAGGCAGAGGGGGCCGCGGGTGTGAGTTTGGGAGGCAGAGGGGGCCGTGGGTGTGAGTTTGGGAATCAGAGGGGGCCGTGGGTGTGAGTTCGGGAGGCAGAGGGGGCCGCGGGTGTGTGTTCGGGAGGCAGAGGGGGCCACGGGTGTGAGTGCAGGGGGCATGGAGGGGCAGCAGGACGGAGGCAGAGGGGCCGCGGGTGTGAGTGCAGGGGGCATGGAGGGGCAGCAGGACGGAGGCAGAGAATACTCACCGTGTCCAACGATCTGGAAAAAGAATGGCTGCTCATTGGGGGCGGGCTCATATAGAGCCTGGCCGCGCGCCCACAAAGCCTGGGAGCGCTCGCCAATCAGCTGTCAGGCAGGGGGAGTTTTTTTTTTTTTTAGCGCGAGCAGGGAAAATTTAAAAAAACAAACACGTGTGCTGCTTGGGCCAATATTTACTCGCCTGGAGGTTAAATCCACCCACCCCGGGCGTGTAAATGTATAGGATTGTCGAACACTGGTTATACCTGATATCATATAGTAAATTAGCACTGCATATATTGCTGCATGAAACACACGTCTTCGATGCCAGTATTTTTAACTACTTGGAATGAATTTGATACCAATTCAGACTGAATTATATATTTTCAAGAAGCATGGAAAGCAATAAAGACTTTGCTGTATAGGTGGGTGTGTTTGTTATTCTTTAATAATAGTTAAGCATGTTGATTTGACTAAATCAGGGCTACAAACCAAGCAATGGCAGAAATGTAAATGGAAAAATGGCAGAAATGGAAATGGAAAAATAATGTTCATAGATGCATGTCTTAACTTCTCAGCACACACCTCTCATTCATTTTTACTTGGGTTTTAAGATGCCCCAGTCGCCAATGTCTTGCATATGCATAACCAGGCATTATCATTATAGCATTTTAGCACAGACCCTGCAGGAGTTAACCGTTGAAATAAAAGCACCACAGAGAAAAATCTGATGCATCCTTTCCTTAGTGCCACCGCTCACTATCTCCTTGGTTACCAAATGCACAAACATAAAATTAGCTCTGCCGAGTTTCTATGTCCAAACACCATGGATACCAGGAGTGCAGGATGAGATGAGGCAGATGTTTGGTGAAAGGGTAATATGAGCATGAAGGTAAACAAGAAGATTGCGTTTTGTATAGATGTAAACGAGCGGTGCTTATAAATCTAGAACAGGAAGTAACCACATGGGCCTGGAAATATCTCTTGGTTTATACATTTTATATTTTGATAAATGATCAGTATATATTTTGTTCAGAACCCAGATATGCTGATTAGAAAGCATTGACACAAATGAGATCATATGTTTCCCTTCTTAACATGGCGATCCATGTGTACCAGATACATGCTGGGGAAAGGAAAGTGAGTGCTAGGAAGATCTTAAATTAAGTTTACACAGAAGTCAGGCTGTTGCCATGTTATTGCAACTTGAACAGGCATCACTAGGTGTACGTGGTGCTTTTGCAATGCATTGAAAGTTTTCTGTCATTGAAAGCTTATGCCAGGTGTCTAACCTCTGAATTGAACAATCTAGGATGCAAGAATGACAGGCAGACATTCTGAATGATCGGCAACTATACAAGTTTGTTTTCTATTAGCACTGCTGTGATGATTAAAATAGCGCCAGAATTTGTAACTGTGTATATAGATGTATTGTATTCTTAGAAATGTTATTATTCTTTATGTGAATAATATATATATATATATATATATATATATATATATATATATATATATGAAAATTTAAGCCTCAAGGATTTTAGATATGCATTAACAAAAGTGAATTAGAAGATATGTAAGAGAATGATTATGATTAATGCATGACACCTGTAATTAAGCAAGTAGTTGAGTAGGGTCTATAAGAAAGCTCAAATATTGTTGCAATAGAAAATGCCTGACGAAGCAGGTAGCGAAACGCGTTGTCATCAGCCACAGGAAGGAGATATAACACAGCCAGTTATTGCGAGATCTGATGAGATGCGAGCGGTCAGCTGACGGCATCGGATCGCCTGCTCAGTGACGGTGAGGGCTGGTTCCCGAGCAGAGAGATTGTATCTCTTTCATCCTCGTTTGTTGAGAAGAGCTTTTAAAGTGTGAGTGTATATCTTTAAATGTTTGATAAATTGTTTTATATTTCAAACGACACTCTGCACTATTATTGCACTGTCTTTCTATTTTGGGTGTAAAACTAGAGTACCCACAATCATTAACCCAGCAAGTCACTCCCGCTAAGATCAGAGGAGAAAACACACCTGGGGAATCCATCACAGTGGATCTAAGATTGCTTATTAACCCTTTGGGGCCATGTGAGGGTAAAATCCCAGAACTTTTCTAGATTTCCTCAAAATCAGCCAAACAATATTGCACATATTTTGTCTTTTTTATTTTTTGATTTACTTATGCGCTGACCACATTCCAAAGAAAATGACGAAATAGAGCTAAGAGGGCGGTTCATCTGGGTCCTGGGCTGCCGACTGGTTTTTAACACTATTTGTGTCACTATCACGTAGCTACTTTAATTTAGATTTTATTCTTGTGTTCTCGCATACACATACCGGTAATACACTCTGTATTGCACGTCATATGGTTTGCTTATTTTGTTGCAAATTATTTTTTATTTGCACAAGGAGCGCCTGGTGAATTTTTGCTTATGATCGTCAAGAAGGGAAGGGTTTCCACTCCATGGAACCCTAGTAACTTGGATAATTGTGCACTTGTTACAATAAACTATGGCGAGGAGATGAGTTGTGGGATTCCAGTGATAAAATCTGGATGTCAACTGTGGCTTGATTACACAAGATCTAGAAGTGGGTAATTGTATTTATCAACAGTCCTCACTCCAGAGGGCTTGGTAAAAATGTGAAAATTGAATGTAGGATCAACATTTCGGTCCCTCCTTGGAACTTTGACAAATGAGTGTGGACTATTGCTTGTTTTTCGGAACGTTGCTCTGCTGTGGACGTCTTGAGCACCCGGGCAGATTGCAGTGATACTAATTTGGTGTGCTACTTTGATCTTACTAATTGTATTTTCTGTCATCCTAACTAACAATATTTTTTCGAAATCGTATACACAGGCACAATATAGTCTGCATTTTTTTTTTTTTTATAGGCAAATAGTTTTTTTTTTCTCAATGCACTCCGCTGCTTCAGTGAAGGGGTTATAGATGCTTTAATAAAACCACAGGTGTCTTCGATGTTGTTTGTGTGGCCATGGAAATCCTTGTTGTAATTGGCAGCTGTTATTTATAGTAGGATGCTGATGTAAACTAAATAAATTATAGGAACAGGGCGCTGCAGTTAGTAATTACTTCACACAATTCTAATCAAAGATGGGAAAACTAGACCATATAATTAAAGTACATGGATGGCAATGATTTGTTGAGAAGAATTATGGGGACAAATATGAGTTGGCCAATTCACAAAAAGAATAAGCATTTTAATTTAAAATTATAAGCAAAAAAAGTAGAGCACTTTAAAAAGAAATATGCAACAGAAAGGTAAATAAAGCTAAATAGTATAGGCGCTGTATCAAGGTACCTTGGAGAGGGGCCCTGGTACAGATGGGTTCCTAGATAGACTTACTCAACAATATATCTAGATCCAAAATGGTGCCAGGAAACATGCAAATCATATCAAAAGCAAAAAAAGTTTAATCTCCTATTTACTCCCCAAAAAAGCAGCCTAGTTTTGTCTGTTTGTGATGGGTTTTTTTTCTGAATAACATTTACAAACAGCAGCAGATTCATATACAGATGCAGCCACCAGTATCCGATCACTTGCCTGGGTAAAAACGAAGGCATCTCACAGTAAATGCCTCAACATTTCTGTGAGATTCCTAATGGCCCATCGTATTAACACAGCAGGGGGTCCCTGCAGTCACTTTGAATGGGACTGCAGGAACCCCCCCCCCCCCCGCTGTGTTAATCCGATGGGCCATTAGGAATCTCACAGAAATGTTGAGGCTACTGCAGCAAGAGCTCACACTTTCGCAAAAAGCGCATCGCACAGCAGATGCTAATGCCAATTATAGACTATAGGGACATAGCAGCCTAGTACATACTACAGCACCACAAACATAGTAGCATAGTACAGCACCACAAACTCACCCTAGCAAACTAGACACCATCAACCACTCAATATGCCACTTTGTTCAGACGCAAAGTACATTTTCCTGTCTTGTCTCCAAATACTTTCTGGACAAGCTACCCGCCTATCTGAAGAAGCTCCTCCCCCCACCACATGCAACACATCACCTGAGATCTGACTCCAAAAGACTGTTCGCAAGGTTCAACAAAGAATCCGGCCGCTCCTCCTTCTCTTACCGTGCACTTCACAACTGGAACAGTCTACCGGAGACTCACATCCACCACCAGTTTGTCATTTCAAGAATTCAGTTGTCTCACATATTTATCAAGTCTGTAACTGTTACATATGCCTATAATCATGTTATCTCTGTCTATAAAGTGAATGTATATCATCTGTGTATTTAAAGTAACAATGTATTGGCACCATAACTGTGCCCAGGAAAAACTTGAAAACGAGTGGTAACTCTCAGTGTATAACTGTTAGAATAATTTCACTTATTCCTTGTTCATAAAGATTCCAATAGTTCAGAAGATTGTTGTTCAGCAGACAGTTAGTTTACCCTTAGGCCGTAATTATACCCAAAGCGGCTCGCGGCGCTACTGCGCAGCTCGAAAACAAATTGTTACAATACAATGAAAGTTTACTTACCAAGCACGACGCGCACGCAGACGCGAACTGCAAGGCGGCAGACCAGGGAACAGACCTGGGATTTTGTTTTCTTCAGGCGACAGCCGCGTCACGTGAGTGGTTCAGGCAATGATGGCGAACTGCTTACAGCCACGCCTCCCTGTCTCCTCTGGCTGCCCCCTGCCTGCAGTGCTCGGCCGCATTACAACTATGATGTCACCAGATCACGCGCATGCCCTGCCAGAGCTGGTATAATCGAAGCCTAGGGCTGCGCGTATAGTGCCGGCGACGCTGACATCACGGTGCGGTCGCTGGAAAAATCAAATTGAAGTGACTTACAGCGATCGCGACCAAGTCGTCGTGCCTACTATAAGCACACACTACAGCGTCAATACATTTGCCTTGCTGTCGCTGGCACTTTAAGCGCAGCCTAATGTAGATGTAGATGACTCTGTAGATGACTCGCCTTACCCCTGTGTGATTTTTATTAGCACATTTTCGAGCCTGACGTTCCTATTCGATTCCGCATGCGATTTCATTCGCATGCGCGATAGCGGACTGTGTACAACGTCTCCATGGAGACGTGAGGGTATAAATAAGCTCCGCTTCTCCTTCACTGCAAAATTGTCCCTGACGAAGCTCCGTAGCTGGAGGGAAACGTGCGTTGGGCACGTAATGCTGTTACCAGTCTCTTTTATGGAGCTGTTTTAATACAGTGTTTTCCAGCCAGTATATTTGTGTTATAGCCTCTATAGATTATTAGAGTACTATCTATGTGCGGTCTAACAGTGAGGGAAGTTTATTTTCTTTCCAATTAGTCACATTGGCAGTCTACATTGTGCCCCTGATGCACTGCTGGTGTTATCAGTAGGGTGACCACCCATCCCCCTTTTGCCGGGACAGTCCCGGTTTTTCGAGAGCTGTCCCGGAAATGTCCCGGGTTTTCCTCAATGTGTCCCCGTTTTTTTTTTTTGTCGCCGGCGGTGCGCGAGTAAGCTGCGGTGAAATGTGCGCGGGGCTGCTGCTGGTAAGTATTTTTTTTTTAATGCCAGGGGTTGGGCTTGTGTTACGTGGAAAATAGGTCTTGCTGATTGGATGCGGCCCGGCATTGTACAAAGTCCCGCCCACCCCCGGCAGTTTCCTACCTTGTTGGCCAATCCCCTGCGTCCCAGCATTAAGCCCCGCCCCCGGCATCATCCTTCACCAAGGCCCGGCATGTGGGAATGGATGGAAGGGTGCCGTGGAGGGGGGCAGGGCCAGGGTGCCTGGGGGCGGGGGGCAGGGCCAGCGTGCCTGGAGGGGGGGCAGGACAAGGGTGCCTTGGGGCGGGCCGCGGGGGGCAGGACCAGCGTGCCTGGGGGCGGGGTGCAGGACCAGCGTGCCTGGGGGGTCAGGACCAGGGTGCCTGGGGGCAGGACCAGGGTGCCTGGGGGCGGGAGGCAGGGCCAGGGTGTCTGGGGGCTGGGCTTCCGCTTCCTGCGGCAGAGCACACGTGGTGTGTGTCTCTGCCCGCTCCTGGCTCCTCTGCGCGGTGTCTCCCCCCCTCTGCCCGCCCGGGGTGATATGAGGTGGGTTTTTGATCCGTTGCCTCATGTCCTGGCGCTCTCTTCCCCTACGGTCCCCTTGGTGCGGGAGATGGGCGCGAGGGCGGGCAGTGGTGGCTGCGCGGTGTCCCCCCATTCTGCCCCGGGAACCCGTGGCTGCCCGCCGGGGGAGGGAGGGCGGCAGTTTGTACCTTTGCGTCCCGGCGCTCCTATCCACCCCCCCCCCCTTGATGCGGGAGATGGGCGCGGGGTGGGTGCAGGGGGAGGCGGGGAGCCACCTGCTCGTGGCTGCCTCTGTCTGTACTCCACTGTGTGTGTGTGTGTGTGTGTGTGTGTACCAGTGTGTGTGTGTGTGTGTACCAGTGTGTGTGTGTGTACCAGTGTGTGTGTGTACCAGTGTGTGTGTGTACCAGTGTGTGTGTGTACCAGTGTGTGTGTGTGTGTACCAGTGTGTGTGTGTGTGTACCAGTGTGCGTGTGTACCATTGTGTGTGTACCAATGTGTGTGTGTGTGTCTCCCTCACTCTCTCCCCCCCTCTCTCTGTCTGTCTCTCACCCTCTCTCTGTCTGTCTCTCTCACCCTCTCTCTCTCTGTCTCTCTAACCCTCTCTCTGTCTCTCTCACCCTCTCTCTCTCTGTCTTTCTCACCCTCCCTCTCACCCTTTCTCTATGTCTCTGTCACCCTCTCTCTCTCTGTCTCTCTCACCCTCTCTCTCTGTCTCTCTCACCCTCTCTCTGTGTCTCTCTCACCCGCTCTCTCTCACCCTCTCTCTGTCTCTCTCACCCTCTGTCTCTCTCACCCTCTCTCTCACCCTCTCTCTGTCTCTCTCACCCTCCCTGTCTTATCTTAACTGCTGTATACCTACACCGAAGTAACCTACCCTTCTTTCTTCCAGATGTGACTCAAGTTTCACACGGGAGACCTCGGACGACAGGTAGGGAACACCTCCCCTCCAGTATAGTACCTTGAGGGACTGCGGATCAGGTAAGATCCCAGGCGGGATTGCTGCTTTAGAAATTGTGAAGAGGCGGCGTCCTGACACTGGTTAAGGGGTTCAGAATCATTCACATCTGGGTTTTTTTTTGTTAGATTAGTGAGGTCAACACACACACACACACACACACACACACACACACACACACACACACACACACATGTAACAAGGACTAATGGTAGTAAAGTCTAAGTGTACTACAATAAGTAATGTTATGTAAAAAAAAAAAAAAATGTCCCGTTTTTTCATTTTCAAAATCTGGTCACCCTAGTTATCAGCCCCGATATACTGGGGCTGCTGTCAATTTATAAGTGTATCTGTACTATGTAAGGGGAGCGAAAACTTTTTCATTCATTGTGGACTCAAGAGTTACTTGCTGCAGCATTAATATATCCACATCAATTCACCATTTATGATGGTGTCACGCGGGCAGCAATGATTAACTCAATTGGATACTTACATGTTTATTAGCTATCCTACTCTCACTGTTTGCACCATTTATATACCATCAGGGCGATTCACAGATTTGGTGGTTTATTCCACCCTGGCTGTTTGCACCATTCAGTCCCCCCATTCCTCCACTATTACTATTGTGTAGGAGTATTGATGTACGTGAGGTGACTCTGGTGCATTTGCTATTTATTTAATTTATTTTTAAGACAGTTACATACACATCCGGTAATATATTTTTTAAGAAAATAAATAAAAGTTATATCTAAATTAATGGTGTGCATTTAAGTGAATTTTCTTTGGGGTACAATCACCTTGTATTTCCCTTCATTTCACTGATTCACTTTTCAGTTCACAGTTTGCCCCCATTTTATAATTACTGATTGGTTTCATTGATTTATCACTTATTATCTCGCACCCCCCAGTTTTAGTAGCTAGAGGCAATCAATAATAGCTGACAACACAGCTCAAACTGTGCCATGTAAAACATCTACTTTCAGCAGGAGAAAAAAGAAAAATCACCTCCCACGGTTAGCGTGTTTTTTTCACAGACACAGCACCTGACATTCACATCCCCCTCCCCCTCCCGCGACCCTTTTACTAACAATAACAAAACTAAAGATACTCCGGGTGCTCCAGAGATGCGGTGAGCGTCACTGTCGCTTAGCAACGCTCCTAGCAACCTGCCAACCTATGTCTCCACCCTCTGGACCAATCGGGGGGGGGGGAGGGCAGATAAGCCGGCCGCCGAGAAGGCGCGTGCAGCTGGCAGAGCGAGGCTCTTTCGACTCTCGGGCGGCTCGCGGTCAGGGTGCAGGAGCAGCGGAACGGGAAACAGCCGTGGGGAGTTGACCAGCCGGCGCGCGCCCAGTCCGTGGGAAAGCAGCAGGCGCACGCGACTCCCGCGCGCGCTGGAGGGTGTGGGAGGGCCACGTGACCCTCCGAAGGGAGGGAAAAAAGTTGAAGGCGGGGAAGTGGTGGTAAGTGAACCCCGCGCCGCGCGGTCACACGGAACAGGCGGGAAGCCCAGCTAGGCAGCGGTACTTTGGGGTGGGGAGGGGGGGGGGAGCAATGGAGTAGGTCGGGAAGAAGAGGTAGTCGGATCTCGAAGAAGTGACGGCGAGGTCACCGTTCGCAAGGTGTGTATAGGTCTTGCGTGGGGGGGGGGGGGGGG
Source organism: Ascaphus truei (assembly GCF_040206685.1). NCBI lineage: Eukaryota > Metazoa > Chordata > Amphibia > Anura > Ascaphidae > Ascaphus > Ascaphus truei. The sequence goes on along the minus strand of NW_027456230.1, from coordinate 3,176 downwards.
GGGGCTAGCGCCATGGGGGGCTGCCGGGGAAGCTCCATGGTCCCGCTGACATTGAAGAGGTGAAAGGGTCACTTCTCACCTGCCACACATGGGAAGTCGCTATATGGCATATTAGGTCGGTGAGTTTTGCCATGTTTTTTTTTTCTTTTTGTGTCCTACTGTTATTATTATCATTTATTTATAAGTCTCCAATATTTGCGTGTGTGATTAAGACTATCACATAACCTATAAAATAAATGCAAACTTTATACAACGTAAAGGGGCCATATCCCCAAAGAGCTCATGGTGTTGGGAGAGGGGGAGCATGGCGACATTACACCCCCCCCCCCTGCACCTGGTGTGCGACAGAAAAGTCATCTGCCACTTGTGGGAACATTGAAATCCTACAGAATTCACATTAAAATCACACTAGTGTTAATAGAATAGGTTGTCAAAAATGGTATTTCACTCCTTGGAGGGAGTGCCAGTTTATTTGCAATTTAAATAATTCGAGATATATATATTTTTATTTTTTTTACTGGCATTTTACATTTCATATTTGAAAACTCTCTAAACAGTGAAATATTGTATTAACTCTCTTAGGGATAGCTAAGACCATAAAGCATGGTTGATCCCCTGCATTTTGTTTGGTCATCCATGTGCAAGTTCTCGCATGTACCTAGATAATGATTTATATGTTAAATCCTTATTATTATAATGATCAGTTTACGATAATTTAAAATGTGCTGAAAGTGTGTCGGGTTATAAAAGGGTAATGTATCAAGGTGCCAGGATTTGCGCAGCTGGTAAAATGATTTTACACTGGTTTCGTAGCTGCTTCCGTAGCTGTTTTGTCTTCATTTCAGTTATTGAAGGGGGAAATATGCAGTAAATGTGTTATACGAATAATCACAGAGTAAAAATTTAAATGTAAATTATCATTGTAGTGTCTTTGCCTCTGTGGCACTTTGATATCGGAAACCCTCAGATTTTAAGCTTTAATGCCGATTAACTGGGAGGTGTAATTTCATGCAGAATGAAATTGAGAACAGTCTGTGTATGTTATGTCGCTCCTGTTCTAATACCATTGTTTTTTATATTCTTTTACAGTCTTTCGTTCCTTAATATCGCAGCTGGGGAAAAAATATTAAAATCGCTACGACTTTTCAATTTGAGTAGAACTTATAATGTAGAGAGGCTGATCTAAGGTTGAAAGCAAGTGGAAGAGTTTGTAGAGCAAAGCCCACCTATGCAACAAAATTAGAATTGTATAAAATATGTTCCCTGAAGACCATTAACTCAATTAAAGTGCTTAAATTAGACCCAGTTTTGACAGTTTAATGCGTAGTACCTTTTTGCAACGTGGGGCTAGCCCTTCTAGTAGAAAAGGGGTTCATTTGTAGAAAAAAATACCCATTTCAAAATATCCATTGTTGGACGTGTCGGTGTGACAAAATCATTACTAGTCAGAACATTTCACAGGAGAAAAGAAAATCTGCACAGTTAATTATTATTTGCTTTAATCACATAGAGCAGTTGCGTCACCTGTTTCTGTCTCTGTTTTGGCATTGTGTTGCCTCATGTTCTACTTGTGCTTAGCAGGTAATCTTTTAAAGAAATGCAAGCTGTGCAAGGCAGGTGGTTAAGAGGGACCTTTGAAGCTGTCCTCATAAGACAGATCGCTGACTGATTCACAGCTGACACGTAGGTATGATGCTAACTTTACTAACATTTGATTTTAATTATCTACCGGATTCTATATATCTAATGAATACAGTACAATTGGTGAGCCAATTCCATGGTTTTAAAGATGAAATAAAAAGAAAATCCCTTGAAGGGATCAACTTTTACTGCAACAGTAGTTGAATGGAACTAAATAGCACTTCAATACTGGTATGTCTTCCCCCCCCCCCCTAACTGTTATTTATTAATTTACTTGTAAACATTATCATTTTTATCATAACTTGTCAAGGATTGTAGAACATGAGGGCGTCAAGTTACTGTGATTCAAATCTCCTATTCTGGCTTTAAACCATCTATCACTTTTCCATTGTATTGTCGTCACTGTTAAATCTTTGGTGGCATATTGCCTCCCATTATCCCAGGAGCTCTACAAACTCCAACATTGTAATTTTTTAAAGGAACTGTTCTGGAACATTTGTGTGTAAGTTGCCATTTCTTACTTTCATTTTTTTATACGAATATATTTCTATACAGCTTTTGCCCATGCGCATACTGTATGCAAAGCAAATATGATGCAGCTAGTTTTTATTTGCACCTGCAGATTTTAGCAGCCACTTTACCTTTTGGTAGAGTGAATATTGCCCGTCAATTTGTCTTTATTGCTTACTTAAATTATTAAATAGTTGTTATGCATAGGCTTCCAACTTCTTAAAATTAATTGAATAATTTATACAATTACACCACTTTTTGGGTCTAACCATTAAGACACAAAGATTAAATTTTTTTCAGCTCAGTGAATAAGGCCGCGCGTATAGTGGACGCGACGGGTGACGTCATATGTCGCCACTAGCGAAAGTTATATTTCGCTTTGCGGCGGCGTCGCGGGCGTACTGGCATTTGATTGGTTCAGGGGCTGTCACATGAGGCGACAGCCCTTGGAAAATCAAATATTGCCAGCTACCAAAATTTGCAACGCGACGTCGCATTGTTGACGTCGCGCTTACTATAAGCGCACGTGACGGCAATGCATTTGTTTTTGGGCGACGTCGCATCGCCGTCGTGGGCACTATACGCGCGGCCTAACATTGCTAAATTTGGTTCCAGGTGTTTTAGTTTAGCTAGAATTGGGAACATGTTATATTCATTTTGTTTATACACTGTAGAGAATAAGAAAATATTGCTATAAGTGGTTGCATTTTTTTCCACAAAAGGAAAAAATGGGGGGGGGGGGGGGGAATCACTAACTATGGTCAGATAAGGGGTGTCAGAGCTTGATCCCAAGCTGACTGCCAGTCAAGTCAATAGGTGTTAGTGAATCCCAGCCAACAATTTTGAAAACCTATTTGCAGAGAATTATGTCAAAAAGCATAATGTCAGGGAAAAGCCACTTTTATGATGTGAAAGAAAGAAAGAACCTGAATGGAGAAATTGGGGAACATATATATATATTTTTTTATTCAACCATCCTTAGAACAAAATGAATGCCAACAAACTGCTTATTATTTGAGCTGTCC
>NW_027456229.1:0-23206 GCF_040206685.1 Ascaphus truei | reverse complement strand
CAGAGGATTCTGGGAGTTGTGCTAAAGGCAGTGGGGCTATGACAGGGGGTGGGCAACTCCACTCCTCAAGGGCCACCAACAGGTCAGGTGTCCAGGATATCCCTGCTGCAGCACAGGGGGCTCAATCAGGCCCTGCTTCAGCACAGGGGTCTCAATCAGTCCCTGCTTCAGCACAGGGGGCTCAGTCAGTCCCAGCTTCAGCACAGGGGTCTCAATCAGTCCCTGCTTCAGCACAGGGGGCTCAGACAGTCCCAGCTTCAGCACAGGGGTCTCAATCAGTCCCAGCTTCAGCACAGGGGTCTCAATCAGTCCCTGCTTCAGCACAGGGGTCTCAATCAGTCCCTGCTTCAGCACAGGGGTCTCAATCAGTCCCTGCTTCAGCACAGGGGTCTCAGTCAGTCCCTGCTTCAGCACAGGGGGCTCAGTCAGTCCCAGGCCCGCTCTCCGTGACCGGACACATGCCGCGCAGCGGGTAGAAACGGGCTGGGACGGGGCGATCTCAGGGTCTCCCCTTCTCTCTGGCCGCGCTGCAGCACAGGGGGCTCAGTCAGTCCCAGGCCCGCTCTCCGTGACCGGACACATGCCGCGCAGCGGGTAGAAACGGGCTGGGACGGGGCGATCTCAGGGTCTCCCCTTCTCTCTGTCCGCGCTGCAGCACAGGGGGCTCAGTCAGTCCCAGGCCCGCTCTCCGTGACCGGACACATGCCGCGCAGCGGGTAGGAACGGGCTGGGACGGGGCGATCTCAGGGTCTCCCCTTCTCTCTGTCCGCGCTGCAGCACAGGGGGCTCAGTCAGTCCCAGGCCCGCTCTCCGTGACCGGACACATGCCGCGCAGCGGGTAGGAACGGGCTGGGACGGGGCGATCTCAGGGTCTCCCCTTCTCTCTGTCCGCGCTGCAGCACAGGGGGCTCAGTCAGTCCCAGGCCCGCTCTCCGTGACCGGACACATGCCGCGCAGCGGGTAGGAACGGGCTGGGACGGGGCGATCTCAGGGTCTCCCCTTCTCTCTGTCCGCGCTGCAGCACAGGGGGCTCAGTCAGTCCCAGGCCCGCTCTCCGTGACCGGACACATGCCGCGCAGCGGGTAGGAACGGGCTGGGACGGGGCGATCTCAGGGTCTCTCCTTCTCTCTGGCCGCGCTGCAGCACAGGGGGCTCAGTCAGTCCCAGGCCCGCTCTCCGTGACCGGACACATGCCGCGCAGCGGGTAGAAACGGGCTGGGACGGGGCGATCTCAGGGTCTCCCCTTCTCTCTGTCCGCGCTGCAGCACAGGGGGCTCAGTCAGTCCCAGGCCCGCTCTCCGTGACCGGACACATGCCGCGCAGCGGGTAGGAACGGGCTGGGACGGGGCGATCTCAGGGTCTCCCCTTCTCTCTGTCCGCGCTGCAGCACAGGGGGCTCAGTCAGTCCCAGGCCCGCTCTCCGTGACCGGACACATGCCGCGCAGCGGGTAGGAACGGGCTGGGACGGGGCGATCTCAGGGTCTCCCCTTCTCTCTGTCCGCGCTGCAGCACAGGGGGCTCAGTCAGTCCCAGGCCCGCTCTCCGTGACCGGACACATTCCGCGCAGCGGGTAGAAACGGGCTGGGACGGGGCGATCTCAGGGTCTCCCCTTCTCTCTGTCCGCGCTGCAGCACAGGGGGCTCAGTCAGTCCCAGGCCCGCTCTCCGTGACCGGACACATGCCGCGCAGCGGGTAGAAACGGGCTGGGACGGGGCGATCTCAGGGTCTCCCCTTCTCTCTGTCCGCGCTGCAGCACAGGGGGCTCAGTCAGTCCCAGGCCCGCTCTCCGTGACCGGACACATGCCGCGCAGCGGGTAGAAACGGGCTGGGACGGGGCGATCTCAGGGTCTCCCCTTCTCTCTGTCCGCGCTGCAGCACAGGGGGCTCAGTCAGTCCCAGGCCCGCTCTCCGTGACCGGACACATGCCGCGCAGCGGGTAGAAACGGGCTGGGACGGGGCGATCTCAGGGTCTCCCCTTCTCTCTGTCCGCGCTGCAGCACAGGGGGCTCAGTCAGTCCCAGGCCCGCTCTCCGTGACCGGACACATGCCGCGCAGCGGGTAGGAACGGGCTGGGACGGGGCGATCTCAGGGTCTCTCCTTCTCTCTGTCCGCGCTGCAGCACAGGGGGCTCAGTCAGTCCCAGGCCCGCTCTCCGTGACCGGACACATGCCGCGCAGCGGGTAGGAACGGGCTGGGACGGGGCGATCTCAGGGTCTCCCCTTCTCTCTGTCCGCGCTGCAGCACAGGGGGCTCAGTCAGTCCCAGGCCCGCTCTCCGTGACCGGACACATGCCGCGCAGCGGGGTAGGAACGGGCTGGGACGGGGCGATCTCAGGGTCTCCCCTTCTCTCTGTCCGCGCTGCAGCACAGGGGGCTCAGTCAGTCCCAGGCCCGCTCTCCGTGACCGGACACATGCCGCGCAGCGGGTAGGAACAGGGCTGGGACGGGGCGATCTCAGGGTCTCCCCTTCTCTCTGTCCGCGCTGCAGCACAGGGGGCTCAGTCAGTCCCAGGCCCGCTCTCCGTGACCGGACACATGCCGCGCAGCGGGGTAGGAACGGGCTGGGACGGGGCGATCTCAGGGTCTCCCCTTCTCTCTGTCCGCGCTGCAGCACAGGGGGCTCAGTCAGTCCCAGGCCCGCTCTCCGTGACCGGACACATGCCGCGCAGCGGGTAGAAACGGGCTGGGACGGGGCGATCTCAGGGTCTCCCCTTCTCTCTGTCCGCGCTGCAGCACAGGGGGCTCAGTCAGTCCCAGGCCCGCTCTCCGTGACCGGACACATGCCGCGCAGCGGGTAGAACGGGCTGGGACGGGGCGATCTCAGGGTCTCCCCTTCTCTCTGTCCGCGCTGCAGCACAGGGGGCTCAGTCAGTCCCAGGCCCGCTCTCCGTGACCGGACACATGCCGCGCAGCGGGTAGAAACGGGCTGGGACGGGGCGATCTCAGGGTCTCCCCTTCTCTCTGTCCGCGCTGCAGCACAGGGGGCTCAGTCAGTCCCAGGCCCGCTCTCCGTGACCGGACACATGCCGCGCAGCGGGTAGAAACGGGCTGGGACGGGGCGATCTCAGGGTCTCCCCTTCTCTCTGTCCGCGCTGCAGCACAGGGGGCTCAGTCAGTCCCAGGCCCGCTCTCCGTGACCGGACACATGCCGCGCAGCGGGTAGGAACGGGCTGGGACGGGGCGATCTCAGGGTCTCCCCTTCTCTCTGTCCGCGCTGCAGCACAGGGGGCTCAGTCAGTCCCAGGCCCGCTCTCCGTGACCGGACACATGCCGCGCAGCGGGTAGAAACGGGCTGGGACGGGGCGATCTCAGGGTCTCCCCTTCTCTCTGTCCGCGCTGCAGCACAGGGGGCTCAGTCAGTCCCAGGCCCGCTCTCCGTGACCGGACACATGCCGCGCAGCGGGGTAGGAACGGGCTGGGACGGGGCGATCTCAGGGTCTCCCCTTCTCTCTGTCCGCGCTGCAGCACAGGGGGCTCAGTCAGTCCCAGGCCCGCTCTCCGTGACCGGACACATGCCGCGCAGCGGGTAGAAACGGGCTGGGACGGGGCGATCTCAGGGTCTCCCCTTCTCTCTGTCCGCGCTGCAGCACAGGGGGCTCAGTCAGTCCCAGGCCCGCTCTCCGTGACCGGACACATGCCGCGCAGCGGGTAGAAACGGGCTGGGACGGGGCGATCTCAGGGTCTCCCCTTCTCTCTGTCCGCGCTGCAGCACAGGGGGCTCAGTCAGTCCCAGGCCCGCTCTCCGTGACCGGACACATGCCGCGCAGCGGGTAGGAACGGGCTGGGACGGGGCGATCTCAGGGTCTCCCCTTCTCTCTGTCCGCGCTGCAGCACAGGGGGCTCAGTCAGTCCCAGGCCCGCTCTCCGTGACCGGACACATGCCGCGCAGCGGGTAGAAACGGGCTGGGACGGGGCGATCTCAGGGTCTCCCCTTCTCTCTGTCCGCGCTGCAGCACAGGGGGCTCAGTCAGTCCCAGGCCCGCTCTCCGTGACCGGACACATGCCGCGCAGCGGGTAGAAACGGGCTGGGACGGGGCGATCTCAGGGTCTCCCCTTCTCTCTGTCCGCACTGCAGCACAGGGGGCTCAGTCAGTCCCAGGCCCGCTCTCCGTGACCGGACACATGCCGCGCAGCGGGTAGAAACGGGCTGGGACGGGGCGATCTCAGGGTCTCCCCTTCTCTCTGTCCGCGCTGCAGCACAGGGGGCTCAGTCAGTCCCAGGCCCGCTCTCCGTGACCGGACACATGCCGCGCAGCGGGTAGAAACGGGCTGGGACGGGGCGATCTCAGGGTCTCCCCTTCTCTCTGTCCCCGCTGCAGCACAGGGGGCTCAGTCAGTCCCAGGCCCGCTCTCCGTGACCGGACACATGCCGCGCAGCGGGTAGAAACGGGCTGGGACGGGGCGATCTCAGGGTCTCTCCTTCTCTCTGTCCGCGCTGCAGCACAGGGGGCTCAGTCAGTCCCAGGCCCGCTCTCCGTGACCGGACACATGCCGCGCAGCGGGTAGGAACGGGCTGGGACGGGGCGATCTCAGGGTCTCCCCTTCTCTCTGTCCGCGCTGCAGCACAGGGGGCTCAGTCAGTCCCAGGCTCTCCGTGACGGGACACATGCCGCGCAGCGGGTAGAAACGGGCTGGGACGGGGCGATCTCAGGGTCTCCCCTTCTCTCTGTCCGCGCTGCAGCACAGGGGTCTCAGTCAGTCCCAGGCCCGCTCTCCGTGACCGGACACATGCCGCGCAGCGGGTAGGAACGGGCTGGGACGGGGCGATCTCAGGGTCTCCCCTTCTCTCTGTCCGCGCTGCAGCACAGGGGGCTCAGTCAGTCCCAGGCCCGCTCTCCGTGACCGGACACATGCCGCGCAGCGGGTAGAAACGGGCTGGGACGGGGCGATCTCAGGGTCTCCCCTTCTCTCTGTCCGCGCTGCAGCACAGGGGGCTCAGTCAGTCCCAGGCCCGCTCTCCGTGACCGGACACATGCCGCGCAGCGGGTAGAAACGGGCTGGGACGGGGCGATCTCAGGGTCTCCCCTTCTCTCTGTCCGCGCTGCAGCACAGGGGGCTCAGTCAGTCCCAGGCCCGCTCTCCGTGACCGGACACATGCCGCGCAGCGGGTAGGAACGGGCTGGGACGGGGCGATCTCAGGGTCTCCCCTTCTCTCTGTCCGCGCTGCAGCACAGGGGGCTCAGTCAGTCCCAGGCCCGCTCTCCGTGACCGGACACATGCCGCGCAGCGGGTAGAACGGGCTGGGACGGGGCGATCTCAGGGTCTCCCCTTCTCTCTGTCCGCGCTGCAGCACAGGGGGCTCAGTCAGTCCCAGGCCCGCTCTCCGTGACCGGACACATGCCGCGCAGCGGGTAGGAACGGGCTGGGACGGGGCGATCTCAGGGTCTCCCCTTCTCTCTGTCCGCGCTGCAGCACAGGGGGCTCAGTCAGTCCCAGGCCCGCTCTCCGTGACCGGACACATGCCGCGCAGCGGGTAGAAACGGGCTGGGACGGGGCGATCTCAGGGTCTCTCCTTCTCTCTGTCCGCGCTGCAGCACAGGGGGCTCAGTCAGTCCCAGGCCCGCTCTCCGTGACCGGACACATGCCGCGCAGCGGGTAGAAACGGGCTGGGACGGGGCGATCTCAGGGTCTCTCCTTCTCTCTGTCCGCGCTGCAGCACAGGGGGCTCAGTCAGTCCCAGGCCCGCTCTCCGTGACCGGACACATGCCGCGCAGCGGGTAGAAACGGGCTGGGACGGGGCGATCTCAGGGTCTCCCCTTCTCTCTGTCCGCGCTGCAGCACAGGGGGCTCAGTCAGTCCCAGGCCCGCTCTCCGTGACCGGACACATGCCGCGCAGCGGGGTAGAAACGGGCTGGGACGGGGCGATCTCAGGGTCTCCCCTTCTCTCTGTCCGCGCTGCAGCACAGGGGGCTCAGTCAGTCCCAGGCCCGCTCTCCGTGACCGGACACATGCCGCGCAGCGGGTAGAAACGGGCTGGGACGGGGCGATCTCAGGGTCTCCCCTTCTCTCTGTCCGCGCTGCAGCACAGGGGGCTCAGTCAGTCCCAGGCCCGCTCTCCGTGACCGGACACATGCCGCGCAGCGGGTAGAAACGGGCTGGGACGGGGCGATCTCAGGGTCTCCCCTTCTCTCTGTCCGCGCTGCAGCACAGGGGGCTCAGTCAGTCCCAGGCCCGCTCTCCGTGACCGGACACATGCCGCGCAGCGGGTAGAAACGGGCTGGGACGGGGCGATCTCAGGGTCTCTCCTTCTCTCTGTCCCCGCTGCAGCACAGGGGGCTCAGTCAGTCCCAGGCCCGCTCTCCGTGACCGGACACATGCCGCGCAGCGGGTAGAAACGGGCTGGGACGGGGCGATCTCAGGGTCTCCCCTTCTCTCTGTCCGCGCTGCAGCACAGGGGGCTCAGTCAGTCCCAGGCCCGCTCTCCGTGACCGGACACATGCCGCGCAGCGGGTAGAAACGGGCTGGGACGGGGCGATCTCAGGGTCTCCCCTTCTCTCTGTCCGCGCTGCAGCACAGGGGGCTCAGTCAGTCCCAGGCCCGCTCTCCGTGACCGGACACATGCCGCGCAGCGGGTAGAAACGGGCTGGGACGGGGCGATCTCAGGGTCTCCCCTTCTCTCTGTCCCTGCTTCAGCACAGGGGCTCAGTCAGTCCCTGCTTCAGCACAGGGGCTCAGTCAGTCCCAGGCCCGCTCTCCGTGACCGGACACATGCCGCGCAGCGGGTAGGAACGGGCTGGGACGGGGCGATCTCAGGGTCTCTCCTTCTCTCTGTCCGCGCTGCAGCACAGGGGCTCAGTCAGTCCCAGGCCCGCTCTCCGTGACCGGACACATGCCGCGCAGCGGGTAGGAACGGGCTGGGACGGGGCGATCTCAGGGTCTCCCCTTCTCTCTGTCCGCGCTGCAGCACAGGGGGCTCAGTCAGTCCCAGGCCCGCTCTCCGTAACCGGACACATGCCGCGCAGCGGGTAGAAACGGGCTGGGACGGGGCGATCTCAGGGTCTCTCCTTCTCTCTGTCCGCGCTGCAGCACAGGGGGCTCAGTCAGTCCCAGGCCCGCTCTCCGTGACCGGACACATGCCGCGCAGCGGGTAGAAACGGGCTGGGACGGGGCGATCTCAGGGTCTCCCCTTCTCTCTGTCCGCGCTGCAGCACAGGGGGCTCAGTCAGTCCCAGGCCCGCTCTCCGTGACCGGACACATGCCGCGCAGCGGGTAGGAACGGGCTGGGACGGGGCGATCTCAGGGTCTCCCCTTCTCTCTGTCCGCGCTGCAGCACAGGGGGCTCAGTCAGTCCCAGGCCCGCTCTCCGTGACCGGACACATGCCGCGCAGCGGGTAGAAACGGGCTGGGACGGGGCGATCTCAGGGTCTCTCCTTCTCTCTGTCCGCGCTGCAGCACAGGGGGCTCAGTCAGTCCCAGGCCCGCTCTCCGTGACCGGACACATGCCGCGCAGCGGGTAGAAACGGGCTGGGACGGGGCGATCTCAGGGTCTCCCCTTCTCTCTGTCCGCGCTGCAGCACAGGGGGCTCAGTCAGTCCCAGGCCCGCTCTCCGTGACCGGACACATGCCGCGCAGCGGGTAGAAACGGGCTGGGACGGGGCGATCTCAGGGTCTCCCCTTCTCTCTGTCCGCGCTGCAGCACAGGGGGCTCAGTCAGTCCCAGGCCCGCTCTCCGTGACCGGACACATGCCGCGCAGCGGGTAGAAACGGGCTGGGACGGGGCGATCTCAGGGTCTCTCCTTCTCTCTGTCCCCGCTGCAGCACAGGGGGCTCAGTCAGTCCCAGGCCCGCTCTCCGTGACCGGACACATGCCGCGCAGCGGGTAGGAACGGGCTGGGACGGGGCGATCTCAGGGTCTCTCCTTCTCTCTGTCCGCGCTGCAGCACAGGGGGCTCAGTCAGTCCCAGGCCCGCTCTCCGTGACCGGACACATGCCGCGCAGCGGGTAGGAACGGGCTGGGACGGGGCGATCTCAGGGTCTCTCCTTCTCTCTGTCCGCGCTGCAGCACAGGGGCTCAGTCAGTCCCAGGCCCGCTCTCCGTGACCGGACACATGCCGCGCAGCGGGTAGAAACGGGCTGGGACGGGGCGATCTCAGGGTCTCCCTTCTCTCTGTCCGCGCTGCAGCACAGGGGGCTCAGTCTGTCCCAGGCCCGCTCTCCGTGACCGGACACATGCCGCGCAGCGGGTAGGAACGGGCTGGGACGGGGCGATCTCAGGGTCTCTCCTTCTCTCTGTCCCCGCTGCAGCACAGGGGGCTCAGTCAGTCCCAGGCCCGCTCTCCGTGACCGGACACATGCCGCGCAGCGGGTAGAAACGGGCTGGGACGGGGCGATCTCAGGGTCTCCCCTTCTCTCTGTCCGCGCTGCAGCACAGGGGGCTCAGTCAGTCCCAGGCCCGCTCTCCGTGACCGGACACATGCCGCGCAGCGGGTAGAAACGGGCTGGGACGGGGCGATCTCAGGGTCTCCCCTTCTCTCTGTCCCGCTGCAGCACAGGGGGCTCAGTCAGTCCCAGGCCCGCTCTCCGTGACCGGACACATGCCGCGCAGCGGGTAGGAACGGGCTGGGACGGGGCGATCTCAGGGTCTCCCCTTCTCTCTGGCCGCGCTGCAGCACAGGGGGCTCAGTCAGTCCCAGGCCCGCTCTCCGTGACCGGACACATGCCGCGCAGCGGGTAGAAACGGGCTGGGACGGGGCGATCTCAGGGTCTCCCCTTCTCTCTGTCCCTGCTTCAGCACAGGGGCTCAGTCAGTCCTGCTTCAGCACAGGGGCTCAGTCAGTCCCAGGCCCGCTCTCCGTGACCGGACACATGCCGCGCAGCGGGTAGAAACGGGCTGGGACGGGGCGATCTCAGGGTCTCCCCTTCTCTCTGTCCGCGCTGCAGCACAGGGGGCTCAGTCAGTCCCAGGCCCGCTCTCCGTGACCGGACACATGCCGCGCAGCGGGTAGAAACGGGCTGGGACGGGGCGATCTCAGGGTCTCCCCTTCTCTCTGTCCGCACTGCAGCACAGGGGGCTCAGTCAGTCCCAGGCCCGCTCTCCGTGACCGGACACATGCCGCGCAGCGGGTAGGAACGGGCTGGGACGGGGCGATCTCAGGGTCTCCCCTTCTCTCTGTCCCTGCTTCAGCACAGGGGCTCAGTCAGTCCCTGCTTCAGCACAGGGGCTCAGTCAGTCCCAGGCCCGCTCTCCGTGACCGGACACATGCCGCGCAGCGGGTAGGAACGGGCTGGGACGGGGCGATCTCAGGGTCTCTCCTTCTCTCTGTCCGCGCTGCAGCACAGGGGCTCAGTCAGTCCCAGGCCCGCTCTCCGTGACCGGACACATGCCGCGCAGCGGGTAGGAACGGGCTGGGACGGGGCGATCTCAGGGTCTCCCCTTCTCTCTGTCCCCGCTGCAGCACAGGGGGCTCAGTCAGTCCCAGGCCCGCTCTCCGTAACCGGACACATGCCGCGCAGCGGGTAGAAACGGGCTGGGACGGGGCGATCTCAGGGTCTCTCCTTCTCTCTGTCCGCGCTGCAGCACAGGGGGCTCAGTCAGTCCCAGGCCCGCTCTCCGTGACCGGACACATGCCGCGCAGCGGGTAGAAACGGGCTGGGACGGGGCGATCTCAGGGTCTCCCTTCTCTCTGTCCGCGCTGCAGCACAGGGGGCTCAGTCAGTCCCAGGCCCGCTCTCCGTGACCGGACACATGCCGCGCAGCGGGTAGGAACGGGCTGCGACGGGGCGATCTCAGGGTCTCCCCTTCTCTCTGTCCGCGCTGCAGCACAGGGGGCTCAGTCAGTCCCAGGCCCGCTCTCCGTGACCGGACACATGCCGCGCAGCGGGTAGAAACGGGCTGGGACGGGGCGATCTCAGGGTCTCTCCTTCTCTCTGTCCGCGCTGCAGCACAGGGGGCTCAGTCAGTCCCAGGCCCGCTCTCCGTGACCGGACACATGCCGCGCAGCGGGTAGAAACGGGCTGGGACGGGGCGATCTCAGGGTCTCCCCTTCTCTCTGTCCGCGCTGCAGCACAGGGGGCTCAGTCAGTCCCAGGCCCGCTCTCCGTGACCGGACACATGCCGCGCAGCGGGTAGAAACGGGCTGGGACGGGGCGATCTCAGGGTCTCCCCTTCTCTCTGTCCCCGCTGCAGCACAGGGGGCTCAGTCAGTCCCAGGCCCGCTCTCCGTGACCGGACACATGCCGCGCAGCGGGGTAGGAACGGGCTGGGACGGGGCGATCTCAGGGTCTCTCCTTCTCTCTGTCCGCGCTGCAGCACAGGGGGCTCAGTGAGTCCCAGGCCCGCTCTCCGTGACCGGACACATGCCGCGCAGCGGGTAGAAACGGGCTGGGACGGGGCGATCTCAGGGTCTCTCCTTCTCTCTGTCCGCGCTGCAGCACAGGGGGCTCAGTCAGTCCCAGGCCCGCTCTCCGTGACCGGACACATGCCGCGCAGCGGGTAGGAACGGGCTGGGACGGGGCGATCTCAGGGTCTCCCCTTCTCTCTGTCCGCGCTGCAGCACAGGGGGCTCAGTCAGTCCCAGGCCCGCTCTCCGTGACCGGACACATGCCGCGCAGCGGGTAGGAACGGGCTGGGACGGGGCGATCTCAGGGTCTCCCCTTCTCTCTGTCCGCGCTGCAGCACAGGGGGCTCAGTCAGTCCCAGGCCCGCTCTCCGTGACCGGACACATGCCGCGCAGCGGGTAGGAACGGGCTGGGACGGGGCGATCTCAGGGTCTCCCCTTCTCTCTGTCCGCGCTGCAGCACAGGGGGCTCAGTCAGTCCCAGGCCCGCTCTCCGTGACCGGACACATGCCGCGCAGCGGGTAGGAACGGGCTGGGACGGGGCGATCTCAGGGTCTCCCCTTCTCTCTGTCCGCGCTGCAGCACAGGGGGCTCAGTCAGTCCCAGGCCCGCTCTCCGTGACCGGACACATGCCGCGCAGCGGGTAGGAACGGGCTGGGACGGGGCGATCTCAGGGTCTCCCCTTCTCTCTGTCCGCGCTGCAGCACAGGGGGCTCAGTCAGTCCCAGGCCCGCTCTCCGTGACCGGACACATGCCGCGCAGCGGGTAGGAACGGGCTGGGACGGGGCGATCTCAGGGTCTCCCCTTCTCTCTGTCCGCGCTGCAGCACAGGGGGCTCAGTCAGTCCCAGGCCCGCTCTCCGTGACCGGACACATGCCGCGCAGCGGGTAGGAACGGGCTGGGACGGGGCGATCTCAGGGTCTCCCCTTCTCTCTGTCCGCGCTGCAGCACAGGGGGCTCAGTCAGTCCCAGGCCCGCTCTCCGTGACCGGACACATGCCGCGCAGCGGGTAGGAACGGGCTGGGACGGGGCGATCTCAGGGTCTCCCCTTCTCTCTGTCCGCGCTGCAGCACAGGGGGCTCAGTCAGTCCCAGGCCCGCTCTCCGTGACCGGACACATGCCGCGCAGCGGGTAGGAACGGGCTGGGACGGGGCGATCTCAGGGTCTCCCCTTCTCTCTGTCCGCGCTGCAGCACAGGGGGCTCAGTCAGTCCCAGGCCCGCTCTCCGTGACCGGACACATGCCGCGCAGCGGGTAGGAACGGGCTGGGACGGGGCGATCTCAGGGTCTCCCCTTCTCTCTGTCCGCGCTGCAGCACAGGGGGCTCAGTCAGTCCCAGGCCCGCTCTCCGTGACCGGACACATGCCGCGCAGCGGGTAGAAACGGGCTGGGACGGGGCGATCTCAGGGTCTCCCCTTCTCTCTGTCCCCGCTGCAGCACAGGGGGCTCAGTCAGTCCCAGGCCCGCTCTCCGTGACCGGACACATGCCGCGCAGCGGGTAGGAACGGGCTGGGACGGGGCGATCTCAGGGTCTCCCCTTCTCTCTGTCCGCGCTGCAGCACAGGGGGCTCAGTCAGTCCCAGGCCCGCTCTCCGTGACCGGACACATGCCGCGCAGCGGGTAGGAACGGGCTGGGACGGGGCGATCTCAGGGTCTCCCCTTCTCTCTGTCCGCGCTGCAGCACAGGGGCTCAGTCAGTCCCAGGCCCGCTCTCCGTGACCGGACACATGCCGCGCAGCGGGTAGGAACGGGCTGGGACGGGGCGATCTCAGGGTCTCCCCTTCTCTCTGTCCGCGCTGCAGCACAGGGGCTCAGTCAGTCCCAGGCCCGCTCTCCGTGACCGGACACATGCCGCGCAGCGGGTAGAAACGGGCTGGGACGGGGCGATCTCAGGGTCTCTCCTTCTCTCTGTCCGCGCTGCAGCACAGGGGGCTCAGTCAGTCCCAGGCCCGCTCTCCGTGACCGGACACATGCCGCGCAGCGGGTAGAAACGGGCTGGGACGGAGCGATCTCAGGGTCTCCCCTTCTCTCTGTCCGCGCTGCAGCACAGGGGGCTCAGTCAGTCCCAGGCCCGCTCTCCGTGACCGGACACATGCCGCGCAGCGGGTAGAAACGGGCTGGGACAGGGCGATCTCAGGGTCTCTCCTTCTCTCTGTCCGCGCTGCTGCACAGGGGGCTCAGTCAGTCCCAGGCCCGCTCTCCGTGACCGGACACATGCCGCGCAGCGGGTAGAAACGGGCTGGGACGGGGCGATCTCAGGGTCTCCCCTTCTCTCTGTCCGCGCTGCAGCACAGGGGGCTCAGTCAGTCCCAGGCCCGCTCTCCGTGACCGGACACATGCCGCGCAGCGGGTAGAAACGGGCTGGGACGGGGCGATCTCAGGGTCTCCCCTTCTCTCTGTCCGCGCTGCAGCACAGGGGGCTCAGTCAGTCCCAGGCCCGCTCTCCGTGACCGGACACATGCCGCGCAGCGGGTAGAAACGGGCTGGGACGGGGCGATCTCAGGGTCTCCCCTTCTCTCTGTCCGCGCTGCAGCACAGGGGGCTCAGTCAGTCCCAGGCCCGCTCTCCGTGACCGGACACATGCCGCGCAGCGGGTAGAAACGGGCTGGGACGGGGCGATCTCAGGGTCTCCCCTTCTCTCTGTCCGCGCTGCAGCACAGGGGGCTCAGTCAGTCCCAGGCCCGCTCTCCGTGACCGGACACATGCCGCGCAGCGGGTAGAAACGGGCTGGGACGGGGCGATCTCAGGGTCTCCCCTTCTCTCTGTCCGCGCTGCAGCACAGGGGCTCAGTCAGTCCCAGGCCCGCTCTCCGTGACCGGACACATGCCGCGCAGCGGGTAGGAACGGGCTGGGACGGGGCGATCTCAGGGTCTCCCCTTCTCTCTGTCCGCGCTGCAGCACAGGGGGCTCAGTCAGTCCCAGGCCCGCTCTCCGTGACCGGACACATGCCGCGCAGCGGGTAGAAACGGGCTGGGACGGGGCGATCTCAGGGTCTCTCCTTCTCTCTGTCCGCGCTGCAGCACAGGGGGCTCAGTCAGTCCCAGGCCCGCTCTCCGTGACCGGACACATGCCGCGCAGCGGGTAGGAACGGGCTGGGACGGGGCGATCTCAGGGTCTCCCCTTCTCTCTGTCCGCGCTGCAGCACAGGGGGCTCAGTCAGTCCCAGGCCCGCTCTCCATGACCGGACACATGCCACGCAGCGGGTAGGAACGGGCTGGGACGGGGCGATCTCAGGGTCTCCCCTTCTCTCTGTCCGCGCTGCAGCACAGGGGGCTCAGTCAGTCCCAGGCCCGCTCTCCGTGACCGGACACATGCCGCGCAGCGGGTAGAAACGGGCTGGGACGGGGCGATCTCAGGGTCTCCCCTTCTCTCTGTCCGCGCTGCAGCACAGGGGGCTCAGTCAGTCCCAGGCCCGCTCTCCGTGACCGGACACATGCCGCGCAGCGGGTAGGAACGGGCTGGGACGGGGCGATCTCAGGGTCTCCTTCTCTCTGTCCGCGCTGCAGCACAGGGGGCTCAGTCAGTCCCAGGCCCGCTCTCCGTGACCGGACACATGCCGCGCAGCGGGTAGAAACGGGCTGGGACGGGGCGATCTCAGGGTCTCTCCTTCTCTCTGTCCGCGCTGCAGCACAGGGGGCTCAGTCAGTCCCAGGCCCGCTCTCCGTGACCGGACACATGCCGCGCAGCGGGTAGGAACGGGCTGGGACGGGGCGATCTCAGGGTCTCCCCTTCTCTCTGTCCGCGCTGCAGCACAGGGGGCTCAGTCAGTCCCAGGCCCGCTCTCCGTGACCGGACACATGCCGCGCAGCGGGTAGGAACGGGCTGGGACGGGGCGATCTCAGGGTCTCCCCTTCTCTCTGTCCGCGCTGCAGTTTGGGGTCCCACCTGAGTCCCAGTGGCACCGACTGTTACATCACCTCGGACATGTTCTACGTGGAGGTCCAGCTGGACCCGGCGGGGCTGCTGTCCGACGTCAAGGTGGCGCACCACGGAGAACCCCCCATGGTGAGTGTGGGGGCCCCCTCTGGGTCAGGCGGGCGCATCACAAAGGGTTAACCAGCACGTTCCCCTGGGGGGGGGACTTGGGACGGGAACGCAGAATGAGATGGACGATGAGAAGCCCCTGTCCCTCCCCCCCGTGTGTCCCCCCCTCCCCCTGTGTCCCCCCTTCACCCCCCGTGTCCCCCCCTCCCCCTGTGTCCCCCCTTCACCCCCTGTGTCCCCCCCTCCCCCTGTGTCCCCCCGTGTGTCCCCCCCTCCCCCTGTGTCCCCCCATGTCTCCCCCTCCCCCCTGTGTCCTCCCCTCCCCCCATGTCCCCCCTCTCCCTCCTGTGTCCCCCCTGTGTCCCCCCCCCCGTGTGCAGTATATACCTGTCGCTGTATATAGCCGGTACAGTATATACCTGTCTCTGTATATACCTGTCGCTGTATGTAGCCGGTACTGTATATAGCCGGTGCAGTATATAGCCGGTGCAGTATATACCTGTCGCTGTATATAGCCGGTACTGTATATAGCCGGTGCAGTATATAGCCGGCGCAGTTGCCGGAACTGTATATAGCCGGTGCAGTATATAGCCGGTGCAGTATATAGCCGGTGCAGTATATAGCCGGTGCAGTATATAGCCGGCGCAGTATATAGCCGGCGCAGTTGCCGGAACTGTATACACTCGTCACGTACAGCCAAGATACACTGAACCTTTTCCCTTCTCTGTCCCTGCAGCTTTGTCCTGAGTTGGTGCAGCAGTTAAGGTGAGCTGCCCTGAGGTCGCGGCGAGCTGCCCTGAGGTCGCGGCGAGCTGCCCTGAGGTCGCGGCGAGCTGCCCTGAGGTCGCGGCGAGCTGCCTTGAGGTCACTGCGACCTTGTGACACGTCCCGAGGACATTCCGAGCCCCCCCCTGACAGCCCCTCACCTTGCACCGCCCCCAGGCTGTCCTCATGCGCCTGACTCGGGGGGGGGGGACCCTGTGCAGTGGCAGCTCCCGGGTACTCGTGCTAGGGGGCGGGGGTGGGGAGCGCGGGGATGCAGGGGGATTTGTAGTGCGGGATGGGACGGTTAGCCGCGGCCATTTAGCTGCCCAGGGCCCCCGGCTGTTTCTGCCTTAGGTTGGTGGGTAGGGTAAGGGGGTTTAGGTTAAGGGTTAGGGTTTTAAGGGTTAGAAGTTAATGTTAGGGTTTAATAGTGTATGGGGTTAATGTTAGGGGTTTATAGGGTATGGGGTTAATGTTAGGGTTTTATAGGGTATGGGGTTAATGTTAGGGTTTAATAGTGTATGGGGTTAAGGCTAGGGGTTTAATAGGGTATGGGGTTAATGTTAGGGGTTTATAGGGTATGGGTTTAATGTTAGGGGTTTATAGGGTATGGGGTTAATGTTAGGGGTTTATAGGGTATGGGGTTAATGTTAGGGATTTATAGGGTTAAGGCTAGGGGTTTATAGGGTATGGGTTCATGTTAGGGTTTTATAGGGTATGGGGTTAAGGCTAGTGGTTTTATGGGGTTAAGGCTAGGGTTTTATAGGGTATGGGGTTTTAAGGATAAGGGGTATTGCTGTAAACCCTGGGGATTTAATAGGATGGTGTAACACGGCAGTTCCAGCCCTCTGCAATCTAGGCCTATACATCCACTTAGCGATGTTCTTCTGTTACACGCTTAGTAGATCGGTCCCACGGTCCCCAAGGGTATCCCTGGGAATCAGGCACCTGGGGGGAAGGGTTATCAGACGCTCAGCCTGCCGCTCCGTCAATGTGCGGGCGTTTCCTCCTCTTCTCGCAGGGAGAAGAACTTCGAGGCTTTCTCTCAGCACCTCAAGGGCCTGGTGAACCTCTACAAGCTGCCGGGGGATAAGTGAGTGGGGGGGACACACACCGGGGGGGGGGAGAGAGGGAGAGGAGGGGAAGGAGGGGGAGAGGAGGGAAAGGGGGGGGAGAGGAGGGAAAGGGGGGGGAGAGGAGGGGAAGGGGGGAGAGGAGGGGAAGGGGGGGGAGAGGAGGGGAAGGGGGGGGGAGAGGAGGGGAAGGGGGGGGGAGGAGGGGAAGGGGGGGGGAGGAGGGGAAGGGGGGGAGAGGAGGGGAAGGGGGGGGGAGAGGAGAGGAGGGGGGGGAGAGGAGGGGAAGGGGGGAGAGGAGGGGAAGGGGGGGGAGAGGAGGGGAAGGGGGGGAGAGGAGGGGAAGGGGGGGGAGAGGAGGGGAAGGGGGGGGAGAGGAGGGGAAGGGGGGGGAGGAGGGGAAGGGGGGGGAGAGGAGGGGAAGGGGGGGGGAGAGGAGGGGAAGGGGGGGGAGAGGAGGGGAAGGGGAGGAGGGGAAGGGGAGGAGGGGGAGGGGAAGGGGGGAGGAGGGGAGGGGAAGGGGGTAGAGGAGGGAAGGGGGGTAGAGGAGGGGAAGGGGGGTAGAGGAGGGGAAGGGGGGGTAGAGGAGGGGAAGGGGGGTAGAGGAGGGGAAGGGGGGGGTAGAGGAGGGGAAGGGGGTAGAGGAGGGGAAGGGGGGGGTAGAGGAGGGGAAGGGGGGGTAGAGGAGGGGAAGGGGGGAAGAGGAGGGGAAGGGGGGTAGAGGAGGGGAAGGGGGGGGAGAGGAGGGGAAGGGGGGTAGAGGAGGGGAAGGGGGGTAGAGGAGGGGAAGGGGGGGTAGAGGAGGGGAAGGGGGGGTAGAGGAGGGAGAGGAGGGAAGGAGGAGAGAGGGAAGGAGAGAGAGAGGGGAAGGGGGGGAGAGGAGGGGAAGGGGGGTAGAGGAGGGGAAGGGGGTAGAGGAGGGGAGGGGGGTAGAGGAGGGAAGGGGGGGAGAGGAGGGCAAGGGGGGGAGAGGAGGGAAAGGGGGGGAGAGGAGGGAAGGGGGGGTAGAGGAGGGGAAGGGGGGAAGAGGAGGGGAAGGGGGGTAGAGGAGGGGAAGGAGGGGAGAGGAGGGGAAGGGGGGGTAGAGGAGGGGAAGGGGGGGTAGAGGAGGGGGGGGTAGAGAGGAAGGGGGGTAGAGGAGGGGAAGGGGGGGTAAAGGGGGGTAGAGGAGGGCAAGGGGGGAGAGGAGGGCAAGGGGGGAGAGGAGGGAAAGGGGGGAGAGAGGGAAGGGGGGGTAGAGGAGGGGAAGGGGGGGAAGGGGGTAGAGGAGGGGAGGGAGGGAGGGGGAAGGGGGTAGAGGAGGGAAGGGGGGTAGAGGGGGTAGGGGGGGTAGAGGAGGGTAGGGGGGGTAGAGGAGGGAAGGGGGGAGAGGAGGAAGGGGGGCTGAGGTCGGGGAAGGGCCGGGTAGAGAGGGAGGGGAGGGGGGGTAGAGGAGGGAAGGGGGGTTAGAGGAGGGAAGGGGGGGGTAGAGGAGGGGAAGGGGGGGTAGAGGGGGGAAGGGGGGGGTAGGGAGGGGAAGGGGGGTTGGAACCACGCTGGACGGCAACAGGGTTCATCGTGTCCGCCTAGTAATATATCTATACGTGGTGCCCTGATCTCTATGGTGGGGGGGTGCATGCAGCCACAGCTGGGGTGAACAGCACGGGGTACTGTCCCTTTAAAGAACCGCTCAGCCGTGTAACCGCTCAGTAACCACTTAGTAACCGCTCAGCCGTGTAACCGCTCAGTAACCGCTCAGTACCGCTCAGCCGTGTAACCCGCTCAGTAACCGCTCAGTACCCGCTCAGTAACCGCTCAGTAACCCGCTCAGCCGTGTAACCGCTCAGTAACCGCTCAGTACGCTCAGTAATCGCTCAGCCGTGTAACCGCTCAGAACCGCTCAGTAACCGCTCAGTAACCGCTCAGTAACCGCTCAGCGTGTAACCGCTCAGTAACCGCCAGTAACCGCTCAGTAACCGCTCAGCCGTGTAACCGCTCAGTAACCGCTCAGTAACCGCTCAGTAACCGCTCAGTAACCGCTCAGCCGTGTAACCGCTCAGTAACCGCTCAGTAACCGCTCAGCCGTGTAACCGCTCAGTAACCGCTCAGTAACCGCTCAGTAATCGCTCAGCCGTGTAACCGCTCAGTAACCGCTCAGTAACCGCTCAGTAACCGCTCAGTAACCGCTCAGCCGTGTAACCGCTCAGTAACCGCTCAGTAACCGCTCAGTAACCGCTCAGCCGTGTAACCGCTCAGTAACCGCTCAGTAACCGCTCAGTAACCGCTCAGTAACCGCTCAGCCGTGTAACCGCTCAGTAACCGCTCAGTAACCGCTCAGTAACCGCTCAGTAACCGCTCAGTAACCGCTCAGTAACCGCTCAGTAACCGCTCAGTAACCGCTCAGCCGTGTAACCGCTCAGTAACCGCTCAGCCGTGTAACCGCTCAGTAACCGCTCAGCCGTGTAACCGCTCAGTAACCGCTCAGTAACCGCTCAGTAACCGCTCAGTAACCGCTCAGCCGTGTAACCGCTCAGTAACCGCTCAGTAACCGCTCAGTAAACCGCTCAGTAACCGCTCAGCCGTGTAACCGCTCAGTAACCACTCAGTAACCGCTCAGCCGTGTAACCGCTCAGTAACCGCTCAGCCGTGTAACCGCTCAGTAACCGCTCAGTAACCGCTCAGTAACCGCTCAGTAACCGCTCAGCCGTGTAACCGCTCAGTAACCGCTCAGTAACCGCTCAGTAACCGCTCAGTAACCGCTGCTCTCCACAGCAAACTGAAGACCAAGATGTACCTGGCTCTCCAGTCTCTGGAGCTGGATCTCACTAAGATGGCGGCCATGTACTGGTACGGAGGGGGGGGCCCTGATATCACATATTGGGGGCGGTCGCTGCGTTGGGTGATGGGTGCTGTATTTGGGGGACGATCGCTGCGTTGGGGAGGACGGTCGCTGCGTCGGGGGGTGGGCGGTCGCTGCGTTGGGGGGCGGGTGCTGGGGCGGGTGCTGCGTCGGGGGGGTGGGGCGCTGCGTCGGGGGAGGGTCGGGCGATGCGTCGGGGGGGTCGGGCGATGCGTTGGGGGCGGGTGTGCTGCGTCGGGGGGTGGGGCGCTGCGTCGGGAGAGGGCCGGGCGATGCGTCGGGAGAGGGCCGGGCGATGCGTCGGAGAGGGTCGGGCGATGCGTCGGGAGAGGGTCGGGCGCTGCGTCGGGCGATGCGTCGGGAGAGGGTCGGGCGCTGCGTCGGGAGAGGGTCGGGCGCTGCGTCGGGAGAGGGTCGGGCGATGCATCGGGAGAGGGTCGGGCGCTGCGTTGGGGGGCGGGCGCTGCGTTGGTGGGTGCTGCGTTGGGGGGCGGGCGCTGCGTTGGGTGACGGGTGCTGTATTTGGGGGACAGGCGCTGCGTTGGGGGACGGGCGCTGCGTTGGGTGACGGGCGGTGCGTTGGGTGACGGGCGCTGCGTTGGGTGACGCGCGCTGTCTTTGGGGGGCGGGCGCTGCGTTGGGTGACGGGCGCTGCGTTGGGTGACGGGCGCTGCGTTGGGTGACGGGCGCTGCGTTGGGTGACGGGCGCTGCTTTGGGTGACGGGCGCTGCGTTGGGTGACGGGCGCTGCGTTGGGTGACGGGCGCTGCGTTGGGTGACGGGCGCTGCGTTGGGTGACGGGCGCTGCGTTGGGTGACGGGCGCTGCGTTGGGTGACGGGCGCTGCGTTGGGTGACGGGCGCTGCGTTGGGTGACGGGCGCTGCGTTGGGTGACGGGCGCTGCGTTGGGGTGACGGGCGCTGCGTTGGGGGACGGGCGCTGCGTTGGGTGACGGGCGCTGCGTTGGGTGACGGACGCTGCGTTGGGGGACGGGCGCTGCGTTGGGGGACGGGCGCTGCGTTGGGTGACGGGCGCTGCGTTGGGTGACGGGCGCTGCGTTGGGTGACGGGCGCTGCGTTGGGTGACGGGCGCTGCGTTGGGTGACGGGCGCTGCGTTGGGTGACGGGCGCTGCGTTGGGTGACGGGCGCTGCGTTGGGGGCGGGCGCTGCGTTGGGGGACGGGCGCTGCGTTGGGTGACGGGCGCTGCGTTGGGTGACGGGCGCTGCGTTGGGTGACGCGCGCTGCGTTGGGGGACGGGCGCTGCGTTGGGTGACGGGCGCTGCGTTGGGGGACGGGCGCTGCGTTGGGTGACGGGCGCTGCGTTGGGTGACGGGCGCTGCGTTGGGTGACGGGCGCTGCGTTGGGTGACGGGCGCTGTCTTTGGGTGACGGGCGCTGCGTTGGGTGACGCGCGCTGTATTTGGGTGACGGGCGCTGCGTTGGGTGACGCGCGCTGTATTTGGGTGACGGGCGCTGCGTTGGGTGACGGGCGCTGCGTTGGGTGACGGGCGCTGCGTTGGGTGACGGGCGTTGCGTTGGGTGACGGGCGCTGCGTTGGGTGACGGGCGCTGCGTTGGGTGACGGGCGCTGCGTTGGGTGACGGGCGCTGCGTTGGGGGACGGGCGCTGCGTTGGGTGACGGGCGCTGCGTTGGGTGACGGGTGCTGCGTTGGGTGACGCGCGCTGCGTTGGGGGGCGGGCGCTGCGTTGGGGGGCGGGCGCTGCGTTGGGTGACGGGTGCTTGCGTGGGCGGGCGCTGCGTTGGGTGACGGGCGCTGCGTTGGGGGACGGGCGCTGCGTTGGGTGACGCGCGCTGCGTTGGGTGACGGGCGCTGCGTTGGGGGCGGGCGCTGCGTTGGGGGACGGGCGCTGCGTTGGGTGACGGGCGCTGCGTTGGGTGACGGGCGCTGCGTTGGGGGACGGCGCTGCGTTGGGTGACGGGCGCTGCGTTGGGGGACGGGCGCTGCGTTGGGTGACGGGCGCTGCGTTGGGTGACGGGTGCTGCGTTGGGTGACGCGCGCTGCGTTGGGGGCGGGGCGCTGCGTTGGGGGGCGGGCGCTGCGTTGGGTGACGGGTGCTGCGTGGGCGGGCGCTGCGTTGGGTGACGGGCGCTGCGTTGGGGACGGGCGCTGCGTTGGGTGACGCGCGCTGCGTTGGGTGACGGGCGCTGCGTTGGGGGGCGGGCGCTGCGTTGGGGGACGGGCGCTGCGTTGGGTGACGGGCGCTGCGTTGGGTGACGGGCGCTGCGTTGGGGGACGGGCGCTGCGTTGGGTGACGGGCGCTGTATTTGGGTGACGGGCGCTGCGTTGGGGGACGGGCGCTGCGTTGGGTGACGGGCGCTGCGTTGGGTGACGGGCGCTGCGTTGGGTGACGCGCGCTGTATTTGGGTGACGGGCGCTGCGTTGGGTGACGCGCGCTGTATTTGGTGACGGGCGCTGCGTTGGGTGACGCGCGCTGTATTTGGGTGACGGGCGCTGCGTTGGGGACGGGCGCTGCGTTGGGTGACGGGCGCTGCGTTGGGTGACGGGCGCTGCGTTGGGTGACGGGCGCTGCGTTGGGTGACGCGCGCTGTATTTGGGTGACGGGCGCTGCGTTGGGTGACGGGCGCTGCGTTGGGTGACGGGCGCTGCGTTGGGTGACGGGCGTTGCGTTGGGTGGCGGGCGCTGCGTTGGGTGACGGGCGCTGCGTTGGGTGACGAGCGCTTTATTTGGGTGACGGGCGCTGCGTTGGGGGGCGGGCGCTGCGTTGGGTGACGGGCGCTGCGTTGGGGGGCGGGCGCTGCGTTGGGGGACGGGCGCTGCGTTGGGTGACGGGCGCTGCGTTGGGGGACGGGCGCTGCGTTGGGTGACGCGCGCTGTATTTGGGTGACGGGCGCTGCGTTGGGTGACGCGCGCTGTATTTGGGTGACGGGCGCTGCGTTGGGTGACGGGCGCTGCGTTGGGTGACGGGCGCTGCGTTGGGTGACGGGCGCTGTGTTGGGTGACGGGCGCTGCGTTGGGTGACGGGCGCTGCGTTGGGTGACGGGCGCTGCGTTGGGGGGCGGGCGCTGCGATGGGTGACGGGCGCTGCGTTGGGTGACGGGCGCTGCGTTGGGGGACGGGCGCTGCGTTGGGTGACGGGCGCTGCGTTGGGTGACGGGTGTTGCGTTGGGTGACGCGCGCTGCGTTGGGTGACGGGCGCTCTGTTGGGGGGCGGGCGCTGCGTTGGGTGACGGGCGCTGCGTTGGGGGCGGGCGCTGCGTTGGGGGACGGGCGCTGCGTTGGGTGACGGGCGCTGCGTGGGTGACGGGCGCTGCGTTGGGGGACGGGCGCTGCGTTGGGTGACGGGCGCTGCGTTGGGTGACGGGTGTTGCGTTGGGTGACGCGCGCTGCGTTGGGGGGCGGGCGCTGCGTTGGGGGGCGGGCGCTGCGTTGGGTGACGGGTGCTGCGTGGGCGGGCGCTGCGTTGGGTGACGGGCGCTGCGTTGGGGGACGGGCGCTGCGTTGGGTGACGCGCGCTGCGTTGGGTGACGGGCGCTGCGTTGGGGGGGCGGGCGCTGCGTTGGGGGACGGGCGCTGCGTTGGGTGACGGGCGCTGCGTTGGGGGACGGGCGCTGCGTTGGGTGACGGGCGCTGCGTTGGGTGACGCGCGCTGCGTTGGGGGACGGGCGCTGCGTTGGGTGACGGGCGCTGCGTTGGGGGACGGGCGCTGCGTTGGGTGACGGCCGCTGCGTTGGGTGACGCGCGCTGCGTTGGGTGACGCGCGCTGCGTTGGGTGACGGGCGCTGCGTTGGGTGACGGGCGCTACGTTGGGTGACGCGCGCTGCGTTGGGTGACGCGCGCTGTATTTGGGTCTCTCCTAGGCAGGCGACCAATGCCGGGACCCTGGACAGAATCCTGCACGGCGCGGTCGGGCTCCTGACCCCGCGGAGCGGAGGTAAATCCCCTTCTAATGCTAATTGTGGAGTCGCTGGGAGTGAAGGGGTTAACGGTCACCTAACCCCCCCTCTCTCCCCTCTCTCCCCCCCCCCCCCTCTCTTCCCTCCCCCCCTCTCTCCCCTCCCCAAAGGGCACGCGCTGAGCCTGACGTATTACGTGTCTCCGTACGATCTGTTTGACGATGTCACCGCAGCGGCCGTAGCGCAGAATGAAGGACAGGGTGAGGGGGGCGCACGCGTTCTGGGTCTCACGCAAGTCTTCGGTCTCATATTTCACCTCCAGAGGAGCGCCACGGATCCGGGAGCATTAAAGATGTCCTCCCCCCGCAGGGTGACACAGTGACACAGCCAGGAGT
>NW_027456228.1:0-23207 GCF_040206685.1 Ascaphus truei | reverse complement strand
GCCAGTGCTTTTTCTGTCCTTCCACTTACACAGGATATGGGTAAAACATAGAAAATGTAACACGGCTTATTTCTGCCTCATTAGAAATATGTGATGATATAGCATTACAGTATCAACATTTACGGGAAGAATCATTGTACAAAGAATTATTAAAAGGCTATATAAATATAATAGTGTGTGTGTATATAACTATCAAAATTAAGTGTGTGCGTGTCACACAGTAAAAGACTATATACATATAATAGTGTGTGTGTGTGTGTGTGTGTGTGTGTGTGTGTGTGTGTGTGTGTGTGTGTGTGTGTGTGTGTGTGTGTGTGTGTGTGTGTGTGTGTGTGTGTGTGTATAGCTATCTATCAAAATGAAGTGTGTGTGTGTCACACAGTAAAAGGCGCACTCACGGTTGTGATGAACATTTGCCGGAGTGCTTCGGGCTAAAGTCGATACAGAAACGACGCACTTAACAGGCCGCCTCAAACAATCAGTTGTGTTGATTCAAAATACAGAATTGGGTGATCCTGTATGTTGAATAAACACAACTGCTTGTGTTTGTATTTTTGTTTGTTTTTGAGCTCTAAACTTTTCACCATTTTTTTTTACACTTTATTTTACGTGCATTATTTTCTTGTGCATTTTTTTCCCACTTTTTTCTGTTTTATTTCATGTTTATGGTACATTTCAGTGAGAGGCTCCTCCTTGGAATGACCTGTATGGCAGTGTAGCATTGTCTGGCAGAGATGTAAAACTCGCACCATGTTAAGAACACTTCATTTAATAAACATTATACTTTTGATTTTTTTAAATGATAAATTCTTTCCCTACTCTCCTAGGTGTTCTAAAGGACTATTTAAGAGAACTGCCTTCCCCTTTGATTACAAAACATTTATACGAAGCCGTGTTACATGCGATGGTCGATAAACCCTTGAGAATAACTGCACACGGCTGCGAGAACGATTTCACAGACTCTGTGCATACTGTCGGGCTCCTGGGCTGCCTGTCTGACGTGGAGCGGGTAAGCCATGATATCAACATATTGCTTTTGCCAATGGTGATACTATTATTACTATGAGAGTTTATTTGTAATGCGCCTGCATTATTCCGCAGCGGACACAGAGAGATGTATATTACATAAACGGTCAAATACAAATGAGGACGAACAGGCACAAACACATACAGAGATGTAATGAAGGTCCTGATCCCGAGAGCTGACACTCTAGTGGGATATATAGTTGCTGCTTTTCCGTACAGAAGTGTCCTTGTATAAAAGTGCACACTTCATCTCTTGTGCGGTAAAGAGAATTCTATAGACTAGAACGTGATCAATCAGTGGCAAAGGCAGAGCTGCTTCTTATCCGATGATCGGGAAGATCACGAGGAGTGTACATCACCTTCTCATTTCCTCCTGGAACCTATTAAAGCCGCAGTCCCCCTCCCCTCAGGATTGGAAGCAGGACTCTTCCCTCCCCCGGCTCCTGAGCTACTCACTGTAGCCACTGTAGTTGCTGCTTAAATCTCCTTCCAGGGGAAGCAAAATATCGCAGGTTCCATGGGCCAATAGGAAGTTGCAATGTCATCTGTTGAGGCTTCCTATTGGATGGCAATTTAAATCCCCTGGAGAAACCAGAAAGTTATACTGGTCACTCCGCTGAACGATTCTCAGAGCTGGAAATGAAGGGCCCTCCGCTCCCCAGCCTATAAAATAGATATGAGATGAAATATATGAGATTAAATATCTAAAATACAATGATGGAACAGAACTGAAAACATTTCTTGCTTACAAAAAGCCAATTTGACTAAATGCATTTTTTAAAGTAATTAGAAACACAAGAAAAATGTACTGGCAATACGATTTTATTTCAAAATGTTCTACTTGCTCTTCAATACCTGAATATTTTTTTTTTTTTTTTTTTTTTTTTAAGGAAATGACTTTTTTGGATTACTGCATCAGATAGTCATTAGATCTCACATATGTATAATTTGTCCATGTACTGTAGCACAAAGGACTTGTATATCTCCACAGAGATTTAGTGAGCATCAATGTAATCACATGGGTAACAACGTTCCTGTATGTTTGTCCTCCAGGCAACCTTGAAGATGCTGCTGGATCACTTGAAGTTGGTGGCCTCTTACCATGAAGTGAACAAGATGACCTGTCAGAACTTAGCCGTGTGCTTTGGTCCGGTCCTGCTGAGCCAGAGGCAGGAAACCTCCAATCATAACAACAGAGTCTTCACCGACTCAGAAGAGCTCGCTAGTGCCTTGGATTTCAAAAAGCACATTGAGGTTCTGCACTACCTCCTGCAGCTATGGCCAGGTAACGGGACAGCCCTCCCATTCTCCTCCGTGACATTGTCATGATGCATAGCTTTGTACTTCTGACCGGGACCGCCACCAGCTTGTATGGGGCTGGGGCCCCAGGTTGGGGCGGTGCTCAATGAGGTTTTGAGGGGGATGGGGGGGTTAGGGGAGATCTGTGGGGCCTATTGAGCTGGGGGAAGAGGGCCCATCTGTTCTGTTTCTCCTGTGGTCTGGCTGAGAAAGGGCTTTGGACGCTCGGACGATCCCGCAAGTCGCAAACGTACTTTCAATCGAGTTCATCTTCTGGGTTCGGCCAGCAAGGGCCCCCTGGGCTCATTGTCCTGGGGTCCCCCCGATGGCAGTCCTGCTCCTGTAGGGTTACCAGACGTCCTGCTTTTTAGGCCTCTGTCCTGACTTTTTGGACCACTGTCCCAGTTTTCTATCTGCGCCGCGCATGCGCGCTCGTTCCTTGCCAGCCGCGCATGCATGATCGGTGCTTGCCAGCCGCGCGTTCGTGCGTGCGCAGTCGGTGCTCGCTGTTCGCGCGTGCGCAGTCGGTGCTCGCTGTTCGCTCAGCGCAGTCGGTGCTCGCTGTTCGCGCGTGCGCAGTCGGTGATCGCTGTTCGCGCGTGCGCAGTCGGTGATCGCTGTTCGCGCGTGCGCAGTCGGTGCTCGCTGTTCGCGCGTGCGCAGTCGGTGATCGCTGTTCGTGCGTGCGCAGTCGGTGCTCGCTGTTCGCGCGTGCGCAGTCGGTGCTCGCTGTTCGCGCGTGCGCAGTCGGTGATCGCTATTCGCGCCATGCGTCTCCACTATAATCAATGCCTAAGAAGTATATAATACAGATGTTACAAATGCTGGCAAAATGTTCAGGTGTGTAAATGTCTCTAAATGACATTACGATAAACTTGTGAGCGCAAACAGAAGACCCGGCGCAAATATCATTTATAAGTGAGGAAAGAGAAGGCAAATTTGTTTAAAAAAATTAATCCAGTCGCTGGATGTAGCGCTGCTCCTGAGAAGGACTCGGTCCGAAGAACGAATGGCAAGAAATATACGCAGTGCACTCACATGGTCCGCGAGTGGTTCAAGCAGGCGTTTTTTCACCAAGTTCAATTCACCATATTGTATTGCGGGGGTGCGCAAACTAGGGGGGGCCGCACGATTTTTCAGGGTGTTTGCGGAGGTTGCAGAGGTCCCTCACTCTTCCCCATGGCATTTAAATTAAATGCTGGGGGTATGCGTGAGGCCTGTACCTTTACTTACCTTGTCTGCAACGGCAACGTGACATCACGTGACCCCGCGGCATCATGTGACGCTGGAGACATGGTAAGGAGGGGGGGGGGAGGAGACATGGTAAGGAGGGGGGGGGGGAGCAGGCAGGGGGAATGTTTGCGCGTCCCCGCTGTATTGCCTATTTTTGTATTTTTTATTTCCACATATACCTGAATCTATATGCGCTCCCGAACCCTTTTTTCTGCAATAAACTTGTGACCCTTCTACTCCTGTTTTCTCACCTGCGCTCCGGTTGCAGGGCGGCGGGCTGCGTCATCGCCCTATTCTGGGGATAATTATACACATTTCTCTGCAGGTACAAATTGCTTTGCGTAGATTTTCTGCTATCAGTAACCTGAGCGCTTCCCAAGCAGATCATGTGAAGACTTCTGTCACACAGCGGCCCCGTGCCACCGTCCTGCGTGTGTCCTTACAAATCCTGTACATTTCACTCAAATAATGTTCCGTGAAACAAAGCCGCAGTGTATTCTGCGCAGTGTATTCTGCGCAGTGTATTCTGCGCAGTGCGGCTCTGGTGTTATCATTAACATTGGCCTTTTCCATCTTAACGTCTTTAGAAACAAAAAGACTTTTGTTGATGAATAAAACCAAGCACGTGGGCAAATTGTGCTGAGATGGTGGAAGTTCGTAAAGTGGCAGGGGAGAGGAGGGGGGAGGGGAGAGGAGGGGGAGAGGAGGGGGATGGGGAGAGGAGGGGGAGGGGAACTACTCTCCAAACTATTGAACCCTGTTTTGGTATATTTGTGCCATATTCGTTGCTGAGATACTGAGTCCTGAAACTTCCCAGGGGGTGGATTGAAATGACAGGCTTTTAATTCCCCTCCTCACGTAAACATTTGAATATTTGATCCTAAATGTAATGATATGAAAAAAGGCGCGTGAATAAGAGAGCCCGATTTCTCTGCGTTCCGCAGCCTTTCTGCGATGCAGTGCGAGGGGCTGGCAGTGCGGGAGGGCTGGCAGTGCGGGAGGGCTGGCAGTGCGGAGGGGCTGGCAGTGCGGAGGGGCTGGCAGTGCGGGAGGGCTGGCAGTGCGGAGGGGCTGGCAGTGCGGGAGGGCTGGCAGTGCGGGAGGGCTGGCAGTGCGGGAGGGCTGGCAGTGCGGAGGGGCTGGCAGTGCGGAGGGCTGGCAGTGCGGAGGGCTGGCAGTGCGGAGGGCTGGCAGTGCAGAGGGGCTGGCAGTGCGGAGGGCTGGCAGTGCGGGAGGGCTGGCAGTGCGGAGGGGCTGGCAGTGCGGAGGGCTGGCAGTGCGGAGGGCTGGCAGTGCAGAGGGGCTGGCAGTGCGGAGGGCTGGCAGTGCGGGAGGCCTGGCAGTGCGGAGGGGCTGGCAGTGCGGAGGGCTGGCAGTGCGGGAGGGCTGGCAGTGCGGAGGGGCTGGCAGTGCGGGAGGGCTGGCAGTGCGGAGGGCTGGCAGTGCGGAGGGGCTGGCAGTGCGGAGGGGCTGGCAGTGCGGAGGGCTGGCAGTGCGGGGGGCTGGCAGTGCGGAGGGGCTGGCAGTGCGGAGGGGCTGGCAGTGCGGAGGGGCTGGCAGTGCGGAGGGGCTGGCAGTGCGGAGGGGCTGGCAGTGCGGGGGGCTGGCAGTGCGGAGGGCTGGCAGTGCGGGAGGGCTGGCAGTGCGGAGGGGCTGGCAGTGCGGGAGGGCTGGCAGTGCGGAGGGCTGGCAGTGCGGAGGGGCTGGCAGTGCGGAGGGGCTGGCAGTGCGGGGGGCTGGCAGTGCGGGGGGCTGGCAGTGCGGAGGGGCTGGCAGTGCGGAGGGGCTGGCAGTGCGGAGGGGCTGGCAGTGCGGAGGGGCTGGCAGTGCGGAGGGGCTGGCAGTGCGGAGGGGCTGGCAGTGCGGAGGGGCTGGCAGTGCGGAGGGCTGGCAGTGCGGAGGGGCTGGCAGTGCGGAGGGGCTGGCAGTGCGGAGGGGCTGGCAGTGCGGAGGGGCTGGCAGTGCGGGGGGCTGGCAGTGCGGGGGGCTGGCAGTGCGGAGGGCTGGCAGTGCGGAGGGCTGGCAGTGCGGAGGGCTGGCAGTGCGGGAGGGCTGGCAGTGCGGGGGGCTGGCAGTGCGGAGGGCTGGCAGTGCGGAGGGGCTGGCAGTGCGGGGGGCTGGCAGTGCGGAGGGGCTGGCAGTGCGGAGGGCTGGCAGTGCGGGAGGGCTGGCAGTGCGGGGGGCTGGCAGTGCGGGGGGCTGGCAGTGCGGAGGGCTGGCAGTGCGGGAGGGCTGGCAGTGCGGAGGGCTGGCAGTGCGGAGGGCTGGCAGTGCGGGAGGGCTGGCAGTGCGGGGGGCTGGCAGTGCGGAGGGCTGGCAGTGCGGGGGGCTGGCAGTGCGGAGGGCTGGCAGTGCGGGGGGCTGGCAGTGTGGAGGGCTGGCAGTGCGGAGGGCTGGCAGTGCGGGAGGGCTGGCAGTGCGGGGGGCTGGCAGTGCGGGGGGCTGGCAGTGCGGAGGGCTGGCAGTGCGGGAGGGCTGGCAGTGCGGAGGGCTGGCAGTGCGGGGGGCTGGCAGTGCGGAGGGCTGGCAGTGCGGGGGGCTGGCAGTGCGGAGGGCTGGCAGTGCGGGGGGCTGGCAGTGTGGAGGGCTGGCAGTGCCCTGCTCTGTCAGGCATTACCCACTTCAGCGCCAAAGGGGTTAGAAGCTCTTGGCTCCGTGCAGCTCGGTGCCACACGCTCCCTATCAGCCCTTTTATTTGTAGGGAGGGCACATGGCAGGAACAAATATTACAGATGTGAGTATTTGCCAAGAAAATGAGGAAATAAAACAGTTTGTGCTGTTTACCATAGGAAGCCGATAAAGAAGAGACGGTTAGTTAGCGGCTGTGTAATCAATGCTCAGGTAACAATCTGCAACATGCTTTAGCACGGGTTTGCTCCAATGTCCATGGCCTGTTTCCAAGGAATGAGCCACCAATTGCAGGGAAGGCCGAGCACGGGGGGGGGGGGGGCGCGCGCATCATGGCGCGGTATTAATAAGCACGTGGAATTCACGCCGCGCTTTGTTTCTTGCGTTTTAACCACTACGCTGCCAGCTTTTTTTATATTGTAATATTTATTTTTAACTGTGATTTTTGTTTGCGTTGCTAATATTTTACGTGTGTGTGTGTGTGTGTGTGTGTGTGTGTGTGTGTGTGTGTGTGTATATATATGCATATATATGTGTGTATATGTATATAGATTCTAGCACAGAAGAATCATTATATAAATAAAACATATATATATATATACTTTATTAATATTTACATTGTTTCTCTCTCCGAACGATTGAAGTTCTGAACCTTCGGATAATTGGGGCAGGAGATTAACATATATATTTTATTTTAAAATAAAGATTTAATTTATAAATCGGTTTGTGTTACTTTTTGTGTCGGGATGTCGCTTCTATCTTAACATTTAATGAATGGAGACATTAACTACAGAGGCATGTTTGTTTGGCGCGGAAGTTAAATCACACGTTGTCGTAAAGCAACAACGACAGGTTTTAAAACATTTGTATTTTGTCGCCTTGCAGTGAAAAATGTGTCTGCCAAAGAACCGACCGCAAACTCCACGTCGGCCGAACTGCAGCCTCATCTGCGGAGGAAGAAACGACCACAGATGCTCAACTTGAGCAGCACAGAAATGTCGGGGGTGCTGAGGCCGAGAGTCGCCAGACTGGACAGTCCCTCCAGTAACCGCTACGCCGGAGACTGGAGCAGCTGCGAGGGAAGCTACTTTAAAAGCCCAAAAGAAAACTCGCAGGAAGCAGGTTATGACGACGTTCCCCCGGAAGAAGTTGAGAACCGGGTTGACGGAGTCAGGACAGAGGCAGATAACGTGAGCCCGCATGCAATACCCAAAGAACATTCGCTGAAAGCTTTCCTAGCGCTCGAGGAGGGAGACGTGTCGGAGGAACAAGGTGTGAACCTTCACGACCTGCAAGAAAGCATCGACACATTGATCGGAAACCTGGAGAGGGAGCTGAACAAAAACAAAGTGAACGTTCGTTTTTAACACGGAGTCCGCTTAGCGCCAGAAGCCAAGCGAGGACTCTCCAGCGACCGTCACTATCTGCGCTGCTTCGTCATTCCGTGACATTCTATTATAACTGTTTCTTCTTATTAGAAGAATAATTTTGATTTAACCCCTTGGGGTACAATTTTGCCTTAAAATGTTTTTGAATTGCGCATTACACTAGAGCGGCTTTGCTTCAAGGTACAAAGGATGTAAGACATACAATGCACTTAAGCTTTTAATATAATCCTGTATTAGAGCCGTCAGTCTGTCTCCATTCTTCCTGCGACCAGTGGAAACGCAGGACGGGGCTCCCGTGGAACATGCAGTGGTTGGTACGTATCCTCGCAGAGGATGGTAATGGTCGCCGGGCCAGTGATTGATACATAGCGATTGGTCTTTCGGTAATCTGTTTGCAATGCAAAGGCCGATATGTACATTTTCCTCTGGAATCGGGACCTACACGTTGTGGAACAATGTGTCGCTGATCTCTCCAGCAGCGGCCTGGGTAAACAAAATATATATGTAAAAATACAAAGTGAATACATTTCTTGTTTTATTAACACTATAAAGTCATTATTTAAAGATTCAGAAATGTAAACCCTATTTTTCTAACACTAGTGTTTTTGTAGGTTTGTGGTTTTTTGTTTGTGTGTCAGGAGAGCACGTTGAAGCAGCGGTACTAGGATCACTGCTTGTGTTACAGGCAAAGAGATCTCTCAAATCATTTATAGAAATTGATCAAACAGGACATTATGGTAATTTTATAAGTTGAAATAAGACTTTAAGGCTTTAGCACGCTCCTCCTACTGTGCGTCTCCCAGGGAGAAGGAAACACACACATTTGGGTTAATCTTCATTGCTTTGTAATTGAAATCCTGAGGCATTAAGGCTGCGGCCACGCTAGCGCTGAGTGTGCTGACCGCGCGGTGCTTGCAGAGTTTAGTTTCGGCAATTGAAATTGTCCCGTCCCCGCTCAAGCGGTGGGTTCTCGGGCACGGGCTCGCACGCTCACCCACGCTTGGCGCTTAAGTAAACAAAAAAAAAGAGACATTGAAGCGCGCTCAACATGCCCGCAACGCCCCCCCGCGCGCGCTTGCGAAATAGCCAGGACACCCGGCGCTCATGCTTGGCGAGCTGGTGATGTCACCGCTCTCAAGCATGAGCGCTCAGTGGCAGCGGGGCTGCAGCCTTAGAATGTGTTAATAGAAATGCAACCTGCACTGGCAGAGAGCTCTGTAAGCCGCGGCAGTGCAACCCGCTGCACGCCCCCTTGCCAGCAAAGGGGATAAAAAATGAATGCCAAATACAAGGTGAGCATGTATCAAACCGTTACATGTCAGGAATATGGCGCATTGATCATTTCTGGTACTGCTGCTTTGATAACCGTTCTGGAATCTTACATTATTCTGTCCTGGAGGCAGAAAACACATAGCGTTAGTAAGCCCGTCTGAGCGACGCGTCCCGCACAGTCGTTTCTCAGTATTACTAAATTCCGTGGCCCTTCACATGGGGTCCTGCATTGCTGCTGTTACACTGAAATCCCTGCAAGGAAGTAACTGCAAGCAGCTTGTGTGTAAGTAAGTATTGCGCAAGTAACAGTCTCTCTGCGGAGATGGCAGGTCTGCAGGATTATTGCAGCTAGCACCAAAGGGGCAAACCAAACGCGTTCTCCTCCTGATTATCCGAGTAACCCCAGGTCCTTCACATGTCGCGTTCCTCTCTTGCAGCCATGAGATGTGTCGTTGTGTTTTTGCCTGTAGTTTCTGCACATGTCCAGCCTTGATTTGGAAAATGAAGTAGTTCTGAATTCCTTGTGGGTTGTCCCTAAAGTCCGAGCTCGACCCCTTTTTGTTTCCCCTGTTCTTCTCTCGCCTCCCAGCGCTTCAGGACGGGGCGCTGTATGGTACGGAAAATTCTAGTTACAATGTAATCTACTTTTTTTTCCCCAATACTTGTGCTACTCATTTTGATAATCTATTTTGTAAAGTCTGAATATGCAAAATCGTCCTAAAATGTACTATATAATATTATAAATGCAGCCCTCACAAGCATCTATCAGTACAGAAGTGCAAACGTGGCATTTCTAGGTACCTGGAATCTTCATGTAAAGTACATAAAGAATCTTTCTGAAGAGGATTTGATGACTACCTAATTCAGGTGGCTATTGAAAAAAAGAATAAATATGTAAATAGAAATCTTTAAATAAGTGTTGTGAAAATGAATCTCCTTCTGCAGAAAAGTCTTTGTTTTTATATTGTGAATTCTCTGACTTTAAAGGTGCAGTCCCACCTGGCAATATGTATCCGGGTGATAATAAGCAGAAAGCAATCCAGCTGTTAAGTCAGGCGGGTTACAAGCGGTACTTAACGTTCGGATATGTTTCGTTTCATAGTTTGGCCTGATATACCAAAAGAAGAATGAATACTGCAAAGGTGAGCTGGGAAACGCCAGTCCTCAAGGGCCACCAAGGGGTCAGGTTTTCAGGATATCCCTGCTTCAGCACAGGTGATGCAGTCCTCGACTGAGCCACTGATTGAGCCACCTGTACTAAAGCAGGGATATCCTTAAAACCTGACCTGTTGGTGGCCCTTGAGGACTGGCGTTGCCCGCCTCGGATTTGCACATTGTATATTTCATGCTGATTCTCGGTTCCTTCATCGTATTCCATCAATCGTTCTGTAAAACCGAAAATGAATGGAGGTTTTGCAATTGAAAAGGGAAAGTAACGGGCGCTTGCTCGGTGGGACCGCACGTTTAAATCGTCCGTTTCTTCCGCCAGTGTTCCACGCATTTCATTGCCACGTGCAGTACATTTCTGCTGCTGCAAAGAAGTTAAGATATATGTACATTTTAAAACTTAACTTCCGATATCTATTTTTGTACGTCATTGAAAACCTATGTTTTTTTAAAGCAGCTATTGCTATTTTATAGTAAAACATTTGAAGTTTTTGGATCTGTAACATATTTACATACCTGGTTGTATCGTTTTTAATGTTGCTTCAAATACAATGCATTACAGTTCACACATTGGTAAAATAGTGCAGATCTTAAGTTTTTGTTTACACAATACAATGTGAACTCAGTTGTGTTATTATTGACATGTGCAACCTCCACCTATATTAAATGCTTCATAAAACGTATTTTATACATTGTAATTTATATATAAATATATATTATGTTTTTCTTGTATTCTACAACTGTTACATTAAAACACAATCTGGTAAACTGTTTACTCTTATTTTTGTTTGTATTTAAAAGCCATTTTGAGTTTGTCCCGCCCTGGGGTTCCATGAGAGGATGAGAAGGGGCCACAGAGCTCTGGGGTTCCGTGAGAGGATGAGAAGGGGCCACAGAGCCCTGGGGTTCCGTGAGAGGATGAGAAGGGGCCACAGAGCTCTGGGGTTCCGTGAGAGGATGAGAAGGGGCCGCAGAGCCCTGGGGTTCCGTGAGAGGATGAGAAGGGGCCACAGAGCCCTGGGGTTCCGTGAGAGGATGAGAAGGGGCCACAGAGACCTGCCCTGGGGTTCCGTGAGAGGATGAGAAGGGGCCACAGAGCCCTGGGGTGCTGTGAGAGGATGAGAAGGGGCCGCAGAGCCCTGGGGTTCCGTGAGAGGATGAGAAGGGGCCACAGAGCCCTGGGGTTCCGTGAGAGGATGAGAAGGGGCCACAGAGACCTGCCCTGGGGTTCCATGAGAGGATGAGAAGGGGCCGTGGAGCCCTGCCCTGGGGTTCCGTGAGAGGATGAGAAGGGGCCACAGAGCCCTGGGGTTCCGTGAGAGGATGAGAAGGAGCCGCAGAGCCCTGGGGTTCCGTTAGAGGATGAGAAGGGGCCACAGAGCCCTGCCCTGGGATTCCGTGAGAGGATGAGAAGGGGCCACAGAGCCCTGGCGTTCCGTGAGAGGATGAGAAGGCGCCACAGAGCCCTGGGGTTCCGTGAGAGGATGAGAAGGGGCCGTGGAGCCCTGCCCTGGGGTTCCGTGAGAGGATGAGAAGGGGCCACAGAGCCCTGCCCTGGGGTTCCAAGAGAGGGTTCCACGGCCCTGCCCTGGGGTTCCACTAGAGAGTTCCACGGCCCTGCCCTGGGGTTCCACTAGAGGGTTCCACAGCCCTGCCCTGGGTTTCCACGGCCCTGCCCTGGAGTTCCACTAGAGGGTTCCACGGCCCTGCCCTGGGGTTCCACGGCCCTGCCCTGGGATTCCGTGGGAGGGTTCCACGGCCCTGCCCTGGGGTTCCATGAGAGGGTTCCACGGCCCTGCCCTGGGGTTCCGTGGGAGGGTTCCGTGAGAGGATGAGAAGGGGCCGCTGGATTCCCCTATTCTCCCAGAGCAGGGCAGTTGCTAGGGGGCTGGACAGTTTCCTTGTTCCTGATTGGCTGCATTACCCAGCAGCATCCAATCAGGAGGTGGAGTCAGGAGCCTGCAGGTGTGGCCAAGCAGAGGAGGCAGCAGCAAGTGCCCAGAAAGAGACGTCTGTGTGTATGTTTGTTCTGTCCTGTTGCGTGCCTTCTGCGACACCCTGACACCCCTTTTTCCGGTCACTGTCCTGTTGTGGGGGTGCCTCAGCAACTGAACACTGATTATGGGTTCCCGAGAGAAAAATTGTTCAAAACCACGGCTTTCGTGCATAATAAACAATATCCAGCTGCGGATTTGAAAATCCGCCGCCCCGTGGCACTTAACTGTTGCCACCTTGCTGCCGCCCCCCTCCTTCTGAACCATAGCAACGTCACGAACATGGCGTCGCATTGCCATGGTTACATGGCGTAATTTGACATTGCAACGGGACGCCATGTGACGTCACTTTGGTGACGTTGCGGTTCAGGAGGAGGAGGGCATCAGGTAAGGAGGCGACCGCAACAGCTAAGTGACTTCCCATCAGGCCGAGAGCGCGGCAAAAATATATGGGGGCGGACATTTTTGTCGCCTTGGCCCAGACCTGATGGGAAATCCGCCACTGACAATATCTGAATGAGCTTCAGCTTATTTGTACATGCACAAGTTCATTGTAATGTTGCTATTTAGCTAATCATCAGTGAACCCCTAATTTTGCAACAGTAAACAAGCCGTTATATAGTTTCTCAATGTCACTTAAGTGTTTTATTAATCTGTGATTCCGCCTGGATTAAAGTAAAGACAACGTCACACCATGTCAGCCATGAGACGGAAGTAGCACTGGTTCTGTCCCAGGCTCACTCTGGTGAGTAGAGACCGGCAGCTTAACTCCATCCCATATACCATACAAAGAAAGAGGCCTTTTATATTCTGAAGTGTTTATTGGGCCCAAAACAGAAATAAAAAGGGGAAAAAAAGTACTGAGGGAATATAATGCAGGGGAATGGGAACAATGGAAGGAAAGGGGGACTAGTAATTGCAAATGGGATAGGTAAATAACAATAACTTTACCATGGAAACGGAGTGCGTACTGAGCTGCAGGGAGGCCAACTTTGAAAGAGAAAGGATATATTATAATCCTAGAGGAAATACAACAGGGCCTGAACCAAATAGCAAGGGGAGGAGGGGCAGTCTAACTCACAGGAGTAAAGGGGGGAGGTTGCCAAGACAACAGGCTGAGAAGCCAGCTGTGTAAGTTACACAGTAACAACTGAATCTAAGGCAAAGAAAAACCATACAGGGGTCAGAACAGCCCTGGTTTATAACGTAGAAGAAGAAGACCAATGGCGCACAGCCAGAGAGCCAGGTGTAGGATAAAACTGCTATTCTTTATTCGTGCATGCAGGAAGACAGGTAACCCCCTTGGGGAACAACAACAGGAACCTCCTACGCGTTTCGGACCTAACGTAGCCCAATCTGCAACGCCGGAAAGCAGGAGCTTTTAAACCTAATATTCACTAATGTTTGCCCTCATTAGGTGTTGCATCTCTGCCCAGATATGCTCATTATATGGCCTCTTGTTGGTTGTTAAACAAGGCTGCTGCTGTTGAGCCTATATGTGTAGCTTGTTAGTTTGTGTGTAGGCCACGGAAACGTACTGAATATGGCCCTTTGTTTATACATACGGAGTTACTGAAAGTGCTTTTAAAACTGAGAAACTGATACATTTTCTTGCTGTAAAGCTGTTTTTTATGGCAATTAACATTTATGGTAGACTAAAAATAACAGAAATTTAAGATACACAGGAAATAGGGAAATTAAAATATTATTCTTGGACCGTGTTGGTATATGTTGTAGTTTTGATAACTTGCATTGGACCATTGCTAAAATGGCAAAATGTGAGAGCTTTGCAGAAATTGCACAATCATTGGATGCATGCGGCATTCATGTGTGGGACCCTCTAGCTGCATCAAAGGTAATGGTACCAAATATTTGTACAGAATGTTGTATTCGTCCATAAGTTAAGGGGTTACTTTTCATGACTAAAAGCACATACTTGGACCTTCAGTATTTTTTAAACTGCAATGATTCAGATTAAACTAACCGGGTCCGTGTGACCCATTCCCCTTTTGCTTTGGAACGTTTGATATCGGGTATTGCGGGTGCTAATATTTATTGACTTGAGTTGAATGGTTATCGTACATGGCGGTGTTAGTCTGACGCTCGTACGTGGTACAAAGGTGTTTAATAGCTACTGGATTCGCTTGAAATATTACGGTTCATACTCTCCCATGTCACTCCGTGTGACACGGGTATTAATGCCCTGAATCTGATGGAGACGGAACACCGAGCGGCTGAAACTCATGGTTAGTATGGGAGGACTCCCTTCCCCAACTATTCTGGGTCCTATAGTACAATGGTCAACACCTGTTACCTTGTGATCCTCCTTTTGGACAGCAGATAGGGGCGCACAGCTGGACCATGAATGGAGAAGGGAAAAATTCACTTTCTCAACAAATTTCTTAGAACTCTTGTTCAACTAGAAGTTTGCAATGGATTCTTCAACACCAGAACAAATAAGAAGGCTTGGCTGTATAGGCCCTGAGCAGATCAGCGTACCGTGTCCAGCTGTCAATAAACTAACTATATTACTGTTATTTATTTATAAAATGTTTTACCAGGAAGTGATGCATTGAGAGTTACCTCTCGTTTTCACGTATGTTCTGGGCACAGAGTTATGGTGACAAATACATAGTTACATAAAGTGAGCAGGGTTATACATTATATACAAGACATTGCACGCACAGTTAGAGATAATATATATTACAGGCGTATGTAACAGTTACACACCAGGTTAAATGTGAGACCGCTTTAGATTTGAAAGAACTTAGACTGGTGGCGGCTGTGAGAGTCTCCGGTAGATTGTTCCAGTTTTGGGGTGCACGGTAAGAGGAGGAGGAGCAGTTGGATACTTTGTTGAACCTTGGGACCATGAACAGTCTTTTGGAGTCAGATCACAGATGATAAGTGCTGCGTGTGGTAGGGGTGAGGAGCTTGTTCAGATAGATGGGTCACTTGCCCAGAAAGTATTTGAAGGCAAGACAGGAAAGATGAACTTTGCGCCTAGATTCAGACCCTATATTACTGTGTTTCTATATCTGCCATTTTCAGGCACACTGCCACCTCTGTCATTTTAAGCTCCTGTAATAGGCTGCGTCCATAGATGGACCAGCCGTGCTGAGGCG
Organism: Ascaphus truei; assembly: GCF_040206685.1. Classification (NCBI taxonomy): domain Eukaryota; kingdom Metazoa; phylum Chordata; class Amphibia; order Anura; family Ascaphidae; genus Ascaphus; species Ascaphus truei. Next base: position 8,075 of record NW_027456228.1, on the reverse strand, counting down.
TGCGGACGCTCCGCGCTGAGCCCCTGTATCCTCAATGAGGATGCCTTGAGAGGGGGCTCACACGAGCGTCCGCAGGCGGGCTGAGGCGTTGGAGGTTTCAGCCGAGCGCCAAGCTGTTTTTCAGCGCGCTGTCGGCTGAAAACCTCTAATCACTGCACAGCAGCGTCAACGTCACGGCGCCGTGACGTCGGCGCCGTGACATTGACGTCAGTGCGTCGCGGGCGACGTCACTGCCCCGCCTCCAACCACCTCCCCCCGGCTCGCCTGCAAGTCCGTGCAATCGCGCTGACTGAAGCAGGCGAGCCTCAGCGTTAGCGCGCCTCCGCTCTGATCAAGCCTCTATGGCCCGGGCCTTAGGGTTGATCAGCATTCGAGTTATATTCTGACAAAGTAGCCTTTCCCATCCCCTACAAAAAAGCCACAGCTAGCGGGGTGTGTAAGAATCTCTGCAAATACAATAGTTCATATTGCTGTGATTCAGACTATTTGCTCACCCACTGAATTCAAAGTAGCTCAGTAACACTGAAACAAAGTATTGCTTTCCCTCCGGAGTGATTTGGGGTTTTTTTTAGTGTTAAAAAACATGATTTTCTGAATCTCCAACATCTGAGGTTAACGCTTTGAGTGCTTGATGGCATGGCGGTTACATGATGGGCTTCCAGCTCGTGTTGTAGGGTGAGATTGCATTCTGTGCTCTCCTGACATGCTGAACACAACCTAGCAAGCAGGTGAACAGAAACGGAGCATGTGACGGGAGGGGGTAACCAGGCTACACAAAGGTTTAACCCATCTGGTTACCCCTGAAACCGTGGGGTCACAGGCAGCTTCATAGCACCATAAACCAAGGACCACGGATTATACATGTGAAAAATAAAGTGACCCCGCTTTTCCTGTTTACATGTTCCCTTTGCCCTAGAAACGTGAAACTTCTTGTGTGTGAGTTTTATGTGGGATACTTTATTTTTTTATATTGCAGGCACATGAGTGTCCCCCAGACTCCTTGTTTTCGAGCTCAGATATCCCAGACCCATCTCCCGAACAGATATGGGTCTTCCCAAAAGATAATGTGTAATAAAACATTTTATTATGAATTGTGCCTTTACTACTAATGTCTATTCAGCCAGCCCGGGCATATACAAATGTGTCGGCATGTCTGGGTAGACATCGTAGTTCAAAGAGGAGACGGGATGTTGAGAGGTATCGTGGTACTAAGTGGCCAGGGCAGGGCAGAGTGCTGAGTCCGGAGAACAGAGACCCCCTGCGGGGAGGACACTCTGGTCTGCCAGATTCAGTGGAGCCTGCCCAGTACGTGACAATGGGTTGACTGGGGGAAGTGGCAGAATGTCGGTGTTTCCCATTGGTCAATTCATAAGTCCCGCCCACAGGGCATCCCAAGCTGACTTGGCCCACCCTCTGAAATCTGCCAAAGGACGAGCCCCTGTTCCTACTGGCTGGTGGGGAGGAATTCCCACGCTCTGATTGGTCACTCCTTCCTCCATGCTGAACACAGCTCAGCGGAGGGTATGTAAGGAGAAGCCCGTCAGAGAACCAGAACATCTTGTGGCTTGTTGATGACGCGAGGGCAGGCTTTTCAAAGTTGCTCTGTTCCAAATAGCGGAGCAACCGGCTTCGTTTTGAAGCTAGGAAAGTCTGCCCTGCAGAGACGAAGTCCAAGTTCTCGTTTTGGAACGTAGCAGTCACGGCTAGAACACACGGGCAGGGAACGTTAGCAGAGACGCGCGCTGTTAGGCAAATTAGAGCAATGTTTCAAGGCCTACTGGTCAAGCCGGAGTTAAATTAGGGCAGGGGTGGTCAACACCAGTCCTTAAGGGCCCCCATAGGTGAAGTTTTAAGGATATCCCTGCTTCAGTACAGGTGGTTCAGCTGTTGACTGAGCTACCTGTGCTGAAGCAGGGTTAGGCCTTGCCCCCGCTGCCTACTACAGCGTCCGCTGCTGCGCGCATGAGAGCCCTCCCCGCTATGGAGCTGGGCCCGCTGCGAGGGGGGGCCGCAGCGCTCACGCGAGAGCTATTCCTGCTCTCAATAGAATTAAGAGCAGGACTCGCATCGAGCGATTAGGCACGCCCCCCGGCGGTTCAGCCAATGAGCAACCCCCCCCGGTCTCTCCTCCTGCAGTGAGCTGCAGACCGGGGATCGGCTGAACGCGCCGCCAAAAGCGCGGGCGCGCGTTGCAGCGGAGAGACCGGGGCCTTAGCCTTATCCTTAAAAGTTTCCCTGTCGGGGAGCCCTTAAGGACTGGTGTTGGCCACCCCTGCAATAGGGGAAACGCGTTAACTCATTGCATAGGTCCTATAACTATTCCACGGGGGATTCTTGTTGGTATACAACTTTCCCCATTTTCCTGGATCACAAGGGGTATGAAAAGAGAAGCATTTCTTCCTGCTTTTCTATACTGCATTGGTGAGCCAGAATTGCCATGTACTGTAATATAGCTGCTAAGCACCTTCGCTGATTCGGGATCTCGGTGAGGTGCAGCAACAAAAGCCTTGTGCACCTAGTTAAAGAGCTCTATGAATGCTGTAAATCATATTAAAATGGCATCTTTTTTTGATGAGTGAATCCATGTGATCTGCTCCCTAGAGTCATGTTACTTTTGTCAGAAGTGACATCAAAGCTGTTTTGGAATCTGAAGCAAACCAAACAATAGCTGTCTGATAAAAAGAAGGAGAGAGTCATGTAACTTATACATGTCCACTATTTACTTGGTTCCTCCCATTTTACAAGCCTTGAAATATCTTTCGCTACGTTTAGGAAATCATTTCACAAACACGTTACCTCTTGCTCTTTCTATGGGTCTCCACTATCAGAACTGAGGCTGTGCACACCATTCAAAAATCCGCTGCAGATATGTATGTTATATACATCAAATATATTCATTCAGGAATATAAACCTATAGGCAGCACAGGGAAATTAGGCAAATTCTCTAAGACCCCGACCTATCAAATCAACCAGGGTTTTAAGATATATCCTTCGGGTCCCCATCTAAAAATGTAGATTTATGTTTGTTTTAAATATAAAAGCATCATGTTTGGTAGTAAATGTTTAAATGTTTATTATTTGAATAGTTTGAAGTTGGAATGCCTAATAATTTGCTTCTCTTGTGCTTGATTCATCACGAATCGGGTTCTGAGGCAGGAGCCCTGCACAATCCAGCTTCCGTTTCCTTTAATGCACATTAGGGGATGTCATGTCTAAGGATCTCTGCCATTAGAATAGTCTGGTTCAGATGAACAAGCACACTAGTTACTCAGCCACTTCATTGAAAGTAGCCGAGTAACAAATTAACATTGAAACATATCTAGCCATGCTACTACCCAGCCCTGCCTAGCATGTAAGTCAAGCATGTCAAACTCGCGGCCCGCAACGAACATATGTGCGGCCCAGCCCAGTGGTCGCCAATCTGTGCGACGCGGCGCCCTTGTGCGCCGTGGCTTGCCTAGAGGGGCGCCGCGATTATCCCTCCCCACCATCCCTCCGCATTATCCCTCCTTCATGCCGGCCGGGCCGCAGGGGATTGGCTGCAGGCAGAGAGGAAGCCGGGGGCGTAGCTTCCGCTTTGTGCCGAGCACACGGCGAGTGTGTGTGTCTGCCTTCCTGCTCCTCTGCCTGCTGGTGGCTGCGTGGTGTCCCGTCCCCTTCTGCCCCGGGTGATAGAAGGTAGGGGGATTGGGGGGGAGGGAGTTAGTTGTAAATTTGCCTGTCCTGCACGGATCGCATGCCATTCCTCCCTCCCCCTCCTCCCCCCAGTCACTCACATCCGTCGCTGCCTCTGCTCTCCACTGCTGCTCTCATGTCTGTGTGTGTGTGTGTGTGTGTGTATCTGTGTGTGTGTGTATCTGTGTATGTGTGTGTGTGTATCTGTGTGTGTGTGTATCTGTATCTGTGTGTGTGTGTGTATATCTGTGTGTGTGTGTGTGTGTGTATCTGTGTGTGTGTGTGTGTGTGTGTGTGTGTGTGTATCTGTGTGTGTGTGTGTATCTGTGTGTGTGTGTGTGTGTATCTGCATCTGTGTGTGTGTGTGTGTGTGTGTGTGTGTATCTGTGTGTGTATCTGTATCTGTGTGTGTGTGTGTGTGTGTGTGTGTGTGTGTGTGTGTGTGTGTGTGTGTGTGTGTGTGTGTGTGTGTGTGTGTGTCAGAGAGAGAGTGTCTGAGAGAGAGAGTGTGTCTGTCTGAGAGAGGGTGTCAGAGAGAGAGAGTCTGAGAGAGAGAGTCTAAGAAAGAGAGAGAGAGAGTCTGAGAGAGAGAGTATTAGAGAGAGAGAGAGTCAGAGAGAGAGTCTGAGAGAGAGAGAGTCTGAGAGAGAGAGAGAGAGTCTGAGAGAGAGAGAGAGAGAGAGAGTCTGAGAGAGAGAGTCTGAGAGAGAGAGTCTGAGAGAGAATCTGAGAGAGAGAATCTGAGAGAGAGAGTCTGAGAGAGAGAGAGAGAGTCTGAGAGTGAGAGAGAGTCTGAGAGTGAAAGAGAGAGAGAGTCTGAGAGTGAGAGAGAGTCTGAGAGAGAGAGAGAGTCTGAGAGTCTGAGAGAGAGAGAGTCTGAGAGAGAGAGTCAGAGAGAGAGAGTGAGAGAGAGAGAGTCAGAAAGAGAGAGTCAGAGATGCCAAGTGTCAGGAAGAAAACATAAATTTTATCGTTGTTCTTGTTCTTTTTTTTTATAGTGTACTTTTCAAAATAAACCTACGTTTCTATGAAAATTGAAGTTTTTGTTTTTTTGCGGCCCACCTAAACTTTAACCTTGTTTATTTGGCCCGTGTTAGCCTTTGAGTTTGAGTGACGGGGGCGGGACAAGGCCTGTGTTCTGCCCAATCCTTGGCTAAGACCTTGGACCCTCCCCCAGGGTACTTAAGGGGCTGCACTTCCTAAATTTAAAGTGCTGTCTCTCCCCTGAGAGACTGGTCCCACAGAAGAGTGCAGGCATCTGCCACCTTCTATCCCTTCCCTTAGGGGAGTGGGAGTGAGGACTATACCTCCTGCTCCATCAGGGAGTAGGGGAAGAGTGAGGACTGACCTCCGGGGCCCATGCCTGGGGGTTGAGTCCAGGGACCATTACAAGGCTGGAACCAAGTGTATGCAGTGTATGCAGTGTATGCAGTGTATGCAGTGTATGCAGAGTATGCAGAGTATGCAGAGTATGCGGTGTATGCAGAGTATGCAGTGTATTCAGAGTATGTAGTGTATGCAGATTGTTGCTGTTGGACAATAAAAGCTGTTCCCGTTTATAAAATATACTCCTGCCCTAGTCTGCAATCTATCAGGGGGAGTATCAGAGAGTTCTCCTGCAGGGATTGTCTCCAGCACTCTTGGAGCATACAAGAGATGGAGGTACTGAACCACCGAGAGAAGAACTAAACATCACCCCAAAAGCCTGTCCTGTCTTCGCCAATACCATTGGTGGAACCTCAGAGCATCTGTGAACCAGCAGGTACCCAGCCCTACACACCCGGTAACAGGGGAATCTCCCAGAGGGCGGGGGAAACACTGTTACACATTAAAAAAAAAAAAAGTGTAACCGACTTCTGAATTTGACCTTGGTTTCAGCTTCAAATGAATGACTGGACAGCACATTGTATTCTGTAATAATGCTCACATGTTTATTTCAATACAACTTTTACTTTTTATCATAAGCATCACTAAAATAGGTCCGTTTAAAACCAGATGGTCTGTAGTGTGTGTGTGTGTGTGTGTGTGTGTGTGTGTGTGTGTGTGTGTGTGTGTGTATATATGTGTGTGTGTGTATATATATATATATATATATATATATATATGTGTGTGTGTATATATGTGTGTGTGTATATATGTGTGTGTGTATGTGTGTATGTGTGTATGTGTATGTGTATGTATATATATATATATATGTTTGTGTATTCATTTATTATTTTAACTTGTGCCTGTGACTTTAAACATTTGTGAGTGGTGGAAAGCGTGCATTCACCCGTACAGGATTTAACCTCCTTCTCCTCCTCCGCTCCATTTCATTTCCGCTTGGCAGGCCGTACTCAATTACAGGACATCTGACTATGCCAATAAAGCTTAGCAACAGATAGCAGTCCCGCACATGTGGCGGCTGCATTCATATTAATGAGGCATTTCTACTTCCAGTGGAAAATCTCAGCGTTTGTTTCTGCATCTATCTCCAGCATTGCCCACCAGTTACTGGGAGGGTTTTGGACATCACCCTATAAAAGGAATAGTCTGAATACATCTGGCATTAAGGATGGCTAATCTCATAACGTTTGCAGTTGGACAGTTTACATCAGTTCTCGATGAATCTGGCCGTTCTGTTTACAAGTAGTGTATTAGAATTTATTTATAGCACCGACAGCCAGAAAATAACACGGCGTTGTTGGAAGAAGCTGGTGTAACCTGTATGTAGACACTTTTTAGGCATAAAAATGTACGATTTCCGCCTTCTTTCTCTTGCGCCCTCTAATACATGTATGGGTTATAATGTAAAGATATGTTGGAACTGGCCCATCAATTACAGGAGATCAGCTAGCACGGAGAAAGGATCTGTTTATGTATCCTCCTTTCATAGTGGTCAGTCTTCTACACTCTCTACAGTGTGCAGTCCAGTTTCCTACATGATATTCTGCTGCCTTAAAAGGAGCATTCTCCTTAGGGTCACTTTTGCTTAAATGGTTTTGAAGCAGGGGGTCGCCAGAACCGAATAGCATTACATTTCAGTTCCGGGGACTCCCTGCTTCCAGGTACTTACCTCCGTAGGTGCTGCAAGTCACTTCCTGATTCTTAAATCTCCAGCAGGAAAATAGGAAGCCACAACTGATGACACTACAGCTTCCTATTGGCCCATGTGCTGCTGGAGATTGAATGCCTCCATTTTGTTTCCCCTGCAGGGGATGGTACCAGAGGCACCTTTTGGGAGGAAAGTTTCACAGGTACCACAGGCTCCCCAGAGCTGAAATGAATGGGCTTCTGTTTTAGAGCCCCCCTGCTCACACCTATGTTTCAAAAATAAATAACATGAGTGGAACTACACTTAAAAAAAACTCATGAATTGCTCTTTTTAAATAGTTTTTTTTTTTTAAACATAGGATTGAAGCAAGGGATCGCCAGAGCTGAACCCCACAAATCTCCGTTCCGCAGACCCCCTGCTTCTAGAGATATTTTCCTCCAAAGTATAGTACATCAGCTAATTTTAAATCTCCCATGTCGCATGAGCCAATAAGAAGCCGAACCTGATGATGTCACGACTTCCTATTGGCCCACGGGATGCTGGAGCTTTGACAAGCGGCCATTACGTGAACCCTGCTAGCCGAGCGGCTACCAGCAACCCCTACGGAGGTAAGCATCTCCGGGAGCTGGGGGTCCCCAGGCTGAAATTAATGGGGTTCAGCCCGAGACCCCTTGCTTCCGTCCTACGTTAAAACAAAATGGCCCACGTGGATTGCCGCTTTAAGGCATTGATGCAAAGCTTGGCAAACATCTCCGGTTAATTGTGATGCATCAATTTAAATAAACCAGTAAGAAATCCAGCAAACTGCCGCGAGCTTCCAGCCTCGTTTAATCGCCATCGCTAAAACACTTTCCAATTTGCACATTGTTTCAGAATTCCAACACCTTTTATACGAACACATATGAATAATCCTTAAAGCAGGATTGGCCACATTACAACGTCCAGATACTGCTGTCGTGTTTTAATGTTACAATATGTGTAAACCTCTTGTAAAACAATGTGATAATGTGTAACGTTTACTTCAACATTAAACAAAAGATCCAGGCTGACGGTATTCTGTCAGCTTCTATAATGTTGGAACAATGATGTCTTCCGGTTCTCCGAATCCAAGTTCAGTCAGGACCGCCTTTTCAAATTCCAGGTATAATTTATATTCTCTGCTCATCTCCTCTTCAATTTGATCCTTTGATTTGATAACTGGGATTATTTCCTTCAGGGAAAATAAATATATACAATAGTGAAAATGATAAAAAATAAATAAATATGCATAACAAATCGTATAAAACGAATTGAATCCCCATATACAGCCTTCACCTATCTCCGTGATTCCCAACCAGGGTTCCGTGGAACCCGGGGGCTCCTTGA
>NW_027456227.1:0-23235 GCF_040206685.1 Ascaphus truei | reverse complement strand
CTGTTACTGTCACACTGCACTATTACTGTCACTCTCCACTGTTATTGTCACGCTGCACTGTTACTGTCATGCTGCACTGTTAGGCTAAGGTACCGCTCCCTCATTCAGCGCGCCCGCACTGCAGACAGACGGGGCGCTGACAGACACAGACCGCGATATGCGGTCTGTAGGGAGCCGGAGAGGGAGGGGGCGGGAGTGGGAGGGAGGTGGGCGGGCTCCGATTGTGGTGCCGTCCACCCCCCCACACACATACATATACACACACACACACACACTTTAATAACACGCAGCTCCTTCCCTGCTCCCCGCCCAAGGCGCCTCCCACCTAGCTCCTTCCCTCCCCTCCTCCCCATTGGCTGACTCGCGTACCACGTGACGCGTCAACGCCGAAATTCACAAGATTCTTGCAGTATCGGCCAGCTGACGCGTCACAGTACGTAGTCCGCCCTGCCGGAAGGAGGCAGCGGGGGCAGGGACCACTCGGGCAAGGGTCTGGTGGTTCGCGGCAGCGCGGCCGCGCCCCACCGGCCGCAGCGGGTTCGCAGCCTTACTTGTCATGCAGCACTGTTACTGTCATGCTGCACTGTTACTTTCATGCTGCACGGTTACTTTCATGCTGCAGTGTTACTTGTCATGCTGCACGGTTACTTTCATGCTGCAGTGTTACTTGTCATGCTGCAGTGTTACTTGTCATGCTGCACTGTTACTGTCACGCTGCACTGTTACTGTCACGCTGCACTGTTACTGTCACGCTGCACTGTTACTTTCATGCTGCACTATTACTTTCATGCTGCACTATCACTTTCATGCTGCAGTGTTACTTGTCACGCTGCACTGTTACTTGTCATGCTGCACTGTTACTTGTCATGCTGCATTGTTACTTGTCATGCTGCAATGTTGTGTTTTCTCCCAGAGTAATAGGGCTACAGTTAGTGTAACACATTAAATTAAGCTGTAATATATTTTTAATACTCAGCTAAATAGCGATGTTATATATATGACTTAAATACACAAATGCTATTTTCAAAGCAACATTACAAAATGAAAACAATGATATGATTTTGGAATAATTTTTGTTATTACGATATAACATATTATAACTGACAAGTTGAGACAACACTATTTTATATCATCCCTTAGATCTTATGTGCACAGAATATGTGCACATCGCCTAATTATTTATTGTAATACAACAGAAAGCTATTCCCACTGTTGACTAAAGTGTAAGCTTTCTTGCCAAATGAAACTTGCTTGATTTTGCTATTGATGATTACTGAATGTAATTACCTGTTACTTTACACAAGCGGTGATGGAAGAGCCTGTGTGCATTCTGCAGCTCATTGTGGTATTGTGGTATTGTGGTATTGTGGTATTGTGGTATTGTGGTGTAATGCCTCCTCCCCAGGGACTGAATATGGACAAACTCACTGAACCCACAGAAAAACCTGGAACATATCAGGGACCATTAAGTAAATAGCCCTCATTGAGTAATAAGAAGTTTGCAATTTAGTAGAAATGCGGCTTGTAAATGTGTACGTTGGGGTTAGGGATGTATTTATTATATTATTATTTTTGTGGCAGTGTACCTTCTCCAACTCACAATCAGGCTGTTTTTGTCATTGTATGTATCTACTGTATGTATGTCTTTATTTATATAGCGCCATTAATGTACATAGCGCTTCACAGTAGTAATACACAAGACAATCATATAAATAACAAATAATACAAATAACAGATCATGGGAATAAGTGCTTCAGACATAAAAGTAACATTAAGGAAGAGGGGTCCCTGCTCCGAGGAGCTTACAATCTAATTGGTAGGTAGGGGAACGTATAGAGACAGCAGGAGGGAGTTCTAGTAAGTGCGTCTGCAGGGGGCCAAGCTTTATGTATCATGTGTCCAGGATTATCCACAGTGCTATTCATATGCTTCTTTAAGCAAATGTGTCTTAAGGTGGGTCTTAAAAGTGGATAGAGAGGGTGCTAGTCGGGTATTGAGGGGAAGGGCATTCCAGAGGTGTGGGGCAGTCAGTGAGAAAGGTTTAAGGCGGGAGAGGGCTTTAGATACAAAGGGGGTGGAGAGAAGACATCCTTGAGCAGAAAAATTAGGGCTGAGATGTAAGGAGGGGCAGAAGAGTGTAAAGCTTTAAAAGTGAGGAGGAGAATTGCATGTGAGATGCGGGCTTTGATAGGAAGCCAGGAGAGGGATTTCAGCAGGGGAGACGCTGAGACAGATTTAGGAAAGAGTAGAGTGATTCTGGCAGCAGCGTTTAGGATATTTAGGATTTAGCGTCATTGTGAATTACTAACTGTGACCTTTCCCTGTGTACTTTAGTAATGGAAATGAACAGCAGATAGTTTTCTGTATGGAATGAGCAAGTAAAAATGGTATGTTTGCATATTGTGTGGTCTTGGAACACTAGACAATATTTTAACAACTGCACTTATTAATCAGAAAAAAACAAACCCTGTGTGTCTGAACATCTGCCTGTAGTTGGATAACACATAATAATTTAATGTTTCATGTCTGTTATATGCATTCCTTTTAGACTATAATTTTACAATATCTTATAAATTGCTTTGCATACACTGTACCCAAGTTAGAAAGCTGAAAGTGGGATAAATGAAACGTTGCTTCACATCGCTCTCACATGTGTCATAGATCTGAGCTCACGTGCTCGATGCTGCTACTGATACACCGTATGATCCTGGGTTTCATTGCTCCAAAGAATAATGTAGAGGCAAACATTCACGTTTAAAACGTATTGCCAGAATAAACCCAATGAAACGTTGTACAGAAGATAACATTCCCTTGTAGGATTTTGCTGTTCCAGTTGTTTTAAAATATGCGTAAACAAAACAATCTTGCCCATTAAAAGAAGGATTTCTAACAAAAGTTCCAAAATGATGACAGTCAGTTTGTGACACAAATGTTTTATTTAATATATGGAAACCCACTTTATGGATGCAGTGTGGTACAGTACATGTAGTGAAATTACATATAATCATGTCATTAAATAAAACTTTAAAAACTTGGACAATAACCACAACTTTTAATGTAATATATTGATACTCACCAGGGCACTCACTTACCCTATTGACTTAATGTAACTATGTTTTTGTAACCATGTATTATTTGTCATCATAACTCTGTGCCCAGGACATACCTGAAAACGAGAGGTAACTCTCACTGTATTACTTCCTGGTAATGTTATAGTGATAAAGTGAAAAAAAGGCGCAAACAGATAAAAGGGTAGTATACCCTTCACTATACTTAAAGTGAAAATAATAAACTCTTCTAATGAGTGAATAAGACAATCAAGTAACACAAAAAGTGAAAAAGTGATATAGAAATATAAAATATATACAATTTCACCCCCTGCACAGACCCACTGGAAGGGGTAGTCTTCACTCGTCCCCAATAGTTGCAATAGTAGACACGAAATCCAGGGGGAGCATAGGGAGGAAACACAAATAAAACAGATCTAAGTGCAGTGGAAATGGGAATAAGGAAAATGAGTTTCCAAAATCTTGGCTCCTGTAGGATGGCTACTTACAAGATGTAAGAGTCAAAACAGCAATGTTGACAATCAGTCAGTGGTAGATGTTAGTGTGGCAGTCATCAGGGTGGTTCCGGTACTCAGGAGGGTAAATCCCAGGTAAAAGAGAGAGAACAAACTTGCATAGCGCAGATCAACCAAGGTATAAGAAATATTTTATCTAGGTAAAAAATGCACTCACAATGTAAAGAATAAAATCGGGCATGTCACACCTAATAAGTGTATAAGAGGAGATCATCAGCCAGCCGGCTCACCATCCCGTGACTCTCCGTGCTTCTCCGTCTCTGCCTCTGCTCTACTGCGTCACCGCACGGCTCGGCGTCTGACGTCAGATCCGGTTTCGTCTATTGGTGGGGGCTGGACCTTCCGTGATCCCTCTCCAGACTGCTCCGCAAGAAAGACTTCCACTCAACGCGTTTCGCTACGTAATCACGTTTCGTCAGGCAGTGAGAGTTATATATATATATATATATATATATATACATATATAAAAAAAAAGAGAAAAAGCGCCCGATCCATGTGTAAAATCAGATAAAAAAGGTTTTACTTTGCCATGAACAGACGATTGCCAACTCACACTTTGTCAATGTAAAATGAGCATTTTTTGGGACCAGCCCATGCACCACGCCGACGTCCAAGTTCCTCAGTTGTGCTCTGTCTGCATACAATTGCTGCTTCTGTGAATCTGCTTAGCTGTTTGCCGGTGTCACCGTTAAAACCTCTTTCGGTCACCCGGATGGGCTTCCCGGTCTGCACTCGAGATATCACCAGTCACAGAAAGGGAGCTCCTGCACTGACGTCTTGACTCTGGCGTCTGGGCCAACTCGACCACCGTAGTTCCTGTACCACGTGACCCTACGCGTTTCATCCGTCTCAGCGGATTTCATCAGGGGATCAAACAGCTAAGCAGATTCACAGAAGCAGTTTTCAGAATCAGTTTTCAGAATCAGTTTTCAGAAAAGTAAGCAGAATTCACAATCGTCTGTTCATGGCAAATTAAAACCTTTTTTATCTGATTTTACACATGGATCGGGCGCTTTTGCTCTTCCATTTTTTTGATAGGTATCGTTGGGAGGTTGGTGAGCCCAAGAACAAAGCAGCCCGGACCATTTTTATCTTCTAAAAGGACATTCATGGACTATTAAGTATTGTGTTTTATTGCATATGTTTTGTTTTTTTTGTTTATGACACATTTTCAATACGATTTTTTGTTATTTTTCACATACTTTTTTATTCATCCATTATTCATTCAGTTCAAAACACATTTTTTAATTTTTTCTATTACACATTTTATTCATTCATGCAATTTGTATTTTTTATACATTCAAATTATATGCACATCCACTTGTTCCTGACCACTTTTTAATTAATCAATAATATTCATTGTTTAAACATCTGTGCTGGGTGTTCAATTTTGCTGGGTGGGGTTATAGTTGCAGCAATTTGGGTGTGTGTTGTCAAGGGCGCTGTCTGTGCTTTCCCCTGCTTATATATACATATATATACATATATATATATATATATATATATAGCATATAATACCTGAAAGGTAAAGAGACAAAGGCACTCAGAAGTTCAGTAATGAAAAAATGTATGAAAGTACACAAATACTTGCACAGAAAGTCCAATGTTTCGATCCCGGAGAGAGATCTTTATCCACCACCTTAGTCCTAGTGTATTTAAATGCTACAACAAGGAAATTAAGAGGAAATTAAGACTGCTCGATCATCTGGCGAAGACTTTGATATATTCCATAATAATTGTCCAGGTCGGAAGAGCTGCAGTCCCATTGGTAACATATTGAGCCATTTGAAAGCACACAAGTCTTTCCCCTGCAGCCACTTATTATAGGGCCATATTTACGGAGCCATGCTGGGTGGTGTGTTACGGAGCCATGCTGGGTGGTGTGTTACGGAGCCATGCTGGGTGGTGTGTTCCGGAGCCATGCTGGGTGGTGTGTTACGGAGCCATGCTGGGTGGTGTGTTACGAAGCCATGCTGGGTGGTGTGTTACGGAGCCATGCTGGGTGGTGTGTTCCGGAGCCATGCTGGGTGGTGTGTTACGGAGCCATGCTGGGTGGTGTGTTACGGAGCCATGCTGGGTGGTGTGTTACGGAGCCATGCTGGGTGGTATGTTACGGAGCCATGCTGGGTGGTGTGTTACGGAGCCATGCTGGGTGGTGTGTTACGGAGCCATGCTGGGTGGTGTGTTACGGAGCCATGCTGGGTGGTGTGTTACGGAGCCATGCTGGGTGGTGTGTTCCGGAGCCATGCTGGGTGGTGTGTTCCGGAGCCATGCTGGGTGGTGTGTTCCGGAGCCATGCTGGGTGGTGTGTTACGGAGCCATGCTGGGTGGTGTGTTACGGAGCCATGCTGGGTGGTGTGTTACGGAGCCATGCTGGGTGGTGTGTTCCGGAGCCATGCTGGGTGGTGTGTTACGGAGCCATGCTGGGTGGTGTGTTCCGGAGCCATGCTGGGTGGTGTGTTCCGGAGCCATGCTGGGTGATGTGTTCCGGAGCCATGCTGGGTGGTGTGTTCCGGAGCCATGCTGGGTGGTGTGTTACGGAGCCATGCTGGGTGGTGTGTTACGGAGCCATGCTGGGTGGTGTGTTACGGAGCCATGCTGGGTGGTGTGTTACGGAGCCATGCTGGGTGGTGTGTTCCGGAGCCATGCTGGGTGGTGTGTTCCGGAACCATGCTGGGTGGTGTGTTACGGAGCCATGCAGCTATGGAGCATAGGGCATGTTGTAACTGGAGAAAGATACAGAAATATCCGGCATGAATTGCCATTGACTTGAATAGCAGTTACCACGGGATTGAGATGCGACCCCCAGTATGTGTTTATATTCCCTATTAGGAGGTGTTTTTATTTCTTTGAGTGCGTAATGCCCGGTAGCATCAGAGTGCCACTGATCTGGCAGATCACACAATGTGATCTCTTGGGGTCCCCCCCAGCACGTGGTCCCCATGACATGAAAAGAATGTGATCTCCCCATAGAAAAGGGGCATTTCTAACATGACATATTGAGTTTCTCCAAAATGTGGGTGGTGGGGGGTGGGGGGGATACAGAAGAAAAGAGAAGAGGAGGGGGGGATATAGAAGAGGAGTGGGGATATAGAAGTGGGGAGGAGGGGGGGATATAGAAGAGGAGAGGAGGGGGGATATAGAAGAGGAGAGGAGGGGGGATATAGAAGAGAAGAGGAGGGGGGCTATAGAAGAGAAGAGGAGGGGGGTATGGAAGAGGAGAGGAGGGGGTATATAGAAGAGGAGAGGAGGGGGGATATAGAAGAGAAGAGGAGTGGGATATAGAAGAGGAGAGGAGGGGGGATATAGAAGAGGAGAGGAGGGGGGATATAGAAGAGGAGAGGAGGGGGATATAGAAGAGGAGAGGAGGGGGGATATAGAAGAGGAGAGGAGGGGGGATATAGAAGAGAAGAGGAGTGGGGGATATAGAAGAGGAGGGGGGATATAGAAGAGAAGAGGAGGGGGGATATAGAAGAGGAGAGGAGGGGGGATATAGAAGAGGAGAGGAGGGGGATATAGAAGAGGAGAGGAGGGGGGATATAGAAGAGGAGAGGAGGGGGGATATAGAAGAGAAGAGGAGTGGGGGATATAGAAGAGGAGGGGGGATATAGAAGAGAAGAGGAGGGGGATATAGAAAAGGAGAGGAGGGGGGATATAGAAGAGGAGAGGAGGGGGGATATAGAAGAGAAGAGGAGTGGGGGATATAGAAGAGAAGAGGAGGGGGGGATATAGAAGAGAAGAGGAGTGGGGGATATAGAAGAGAAGAGGAGGGGGGATATAGAAGAGAAGAGGAGGGGGGATATAGAAGAGGAGAGGGGGGGATATAGAAGAGAAGAGGAGGGGGGATATAGAAATGGGAGGAGGGGGGATATAGAAGAGGAGAGGGGGGATATAGAAGAGAAGAGGAGGGGGGATATAGAAGAGGGGAGGAGGGGGGATATAGAAGAGAAGAGGAGTGGGGGATATAGAAGAGGAGGGGGGGGTAGGAGTGATGCAACACTTCCGACGAGCAATTATACAGAGAAATATGTATACCATTTGTATCTTGGACCCTTCCCTTTTATACATTTTGGGTGAATCCCCACCCAGTGAATAAAGTACACATCCAACCCACCTGAGAGTTTCCAGTGATTGTTGTAATGTTTGTGGTGGTTATATAAGGATTGCAGAGTTTCCCAATACAGGGCCATGGAGAGGACCTGGGCCTATTGGAGAATATTGGTCTTGGTAAGAGGGGGACTCTCATAGATCAGCCAGGGCTGCCAGACCCACTGAAAATTTGAACAAGAGTCCCTTAGGATGCCTGTGAGCCTTTCCATTTTGTGGGAATACCATATTCTCGTTTTGATCTGTGTGAGAGATGGCAGATTTGGGCTCGTCCATAAGGCCCCTTTGGAGCAGCATGTTGCTGTCATTATATGGGTAATCAGTTTGTTTTGGTGTCTACCTACGTCCTCCAGAGGTCTATTCAGGAGACATGACCAGGGATCAAGGGGAAAGGGAAAGCCTTGCACTTTCAGCACTAGTCTATGTGTTTTTTTCCATACCTCTACCAACCCAGGAGATGACCCCCACATATGGAGGAACGTGTCCTCCTGGCCGCAGCCCTTATGGGCACATGGGGGATGTCCACAGGAACATCCTTGATAGATGCTCCAAAGTTAAATACCATCTGCATTTTCATTGGTTTCTGTACCGGTGAAACTCGTGGCTGCTGCCTCGAAAATTTCACCCCACATCCCAAGCTCTAAAACTTGGTTAAGGTCTGCCTGCCATTGTTATATAATGGGGAAATAATTTTCCGGTGAAGTGAGAAAAATTGAGGAATAGAGGGTCGATATTGTCCCTTTTTGAGTTGGGGTGTCGAGACATCATGTCTCAAAAAGACCTAGGGGAAGGGAGGCCCAATCGTTGGGCAAAACCCAAATCTTAATCAGGGCCTTGTGAATTCGCCAAGAGTGAAATGGAGGAGGGGCCAATAGGTCTGAGTATTACCTCCACTGGAGCATGATCAGACCACGTCATACTTTTAATGTTTGCTGACTGTATTTGGGTGACATGGGGGTCTGAAATAAAGATGTAATCTATTCTCGTATATAGTCTGTGAGGGTTTAAGTAAAATGTGATGTCCCAGGCCCTGGGGTTTATCTCCTGCCAGGTATCCACTAGGCCAAACACCTTTAAGTGTTTTATTAATTTCAAATGGTCATCTGGAGTCTCGGACAATTGGCTCTGTGACATGAGGGATGACCTTTCCATAGATCTATTGAGTGTGGTATTAAAGTTCCCACCCAGTATGATCTTGCCTTTTGCTAAATGTCCCAGCTTTTTGAAAAATGTGGTTACAAATCTATAGAGTTTGGTGTTGGGGGCAGACATTTGATATCATAACCTCTGTGCCATGTAATGAACCTGATACACTCCCCTGCCCGTCCGGCACCACCCTATTTAGGATGAAAGGGAACCTTTTGTGAAGGAGAATTGCCACGCATTTTTCTTTACTGGTGCCGAGGTCAGGAACACCTGCGGAAAGTTTTTATCATAAATTCGTTGGGGGTCAGATCATTTAAGGTGGGTTTCTCGCAGGAGAATAATGTTGTCAGCTGATTTCTTATCGTCTGTGAGGGCAATACACCTCTTTTTGTTATGATTTTTATTTTATGGCTTACCTGTGGATTGGTTCCTGTGCTTCCAGGTCGCTTGGATTTCGGTGAGTGGACATCTAATGGTGAGTAAACAAAAGAAAAGTTGATTATTTTTACTTTTACAGGTTTTTATGATTTTTCATTCATGTCTTTTATTTTTTCCGTCTCATTTAATGCCTGTGAATGTATCTATCTATATAATACATTCACGGACACTGAATGGGTGTATTGTATGTGAATTTTGAATGTAAATGCTTTGTATTTTATGCTGTATTATTGCCCCTGTATGTTATGTTTATCTATCTGTATGGATAGACATACAGGGATAATAATTGATTGTTTGGCTCATGTTTAGGTTCTTTTAATGTATGGCTAATGTATTTAGCAGCTTTATTTTGTCATTGTTGTGAATATTGTAATTTGTATTTAGGTAATGGCTTCTTTATGGTACTTAGATTAGAATGATGGTGGTTACTTTAAATTAGAATTGTTTTGGCAATGGTTTGGCTTTAGGAATTGAATAGGGAATTGTATAATTGATTTCTATTGTATTTTAATTGTTTTAGGAAATGGATTAATTGATTGATGCTAATTGTATTTATGTTGGTTAGTTTCTATTTGATTTTCATGATGGCATTGGTGGTTAGGGGACATTGTTCATAGTGTATTTTATTGTTACATATATTTTGCATAGTGTTACATGATGCACAGATTAATTGCATCATGTACACACTCAATGCAATTGTGTGACATTTCATAGACATTTGTGGAGCTGCTGATTTGTTGCCTTATATTTACAATAGATGCTGGATTTATTGTAACATGCAATGTGGTGATTTTAAGATTAAAAATTCATGTTTTGATTTGTGCATGTTTTATGTGTTTCATAATGGGCAAATAATATATGATCCATATCTGGATAATACTTATTTTGCACATTATTGTACTGTATGTGTTGGGGGTGTTGGGGGGTGTATTGGCCCCAAGGGTATGTGGGTAGGCCTCCCTTGTGGGTAGTGGGTGAGGGTGGTTAGGCCTCACGGGGTGGGGGGTTAGTGTGGGATGGTATGTAAGCCTCCCGAGTGGTGGGTTAGGGTGGGTTAACCCCTTAATAACTGTAGCGGTTAATAACCGCTATGGTGATTAAGGGGTTAGGGGACATTACATTGGCTATTGTGATTGTTGTGCATGTTTTGCAGCACCGGAGGGGCATGGGCAGAATGAAGATGAGGATGAAGGCGGCCTTCATCGTGGGTGCCTGTAAAACTTAAGTGTAAAATGTTTTTACTGTATTTATTGTCATTTATATGTATTTAAAATGGGCAAATGCATTATTATCCATATGTGGATAATAGTAATTTTGCCCATTACAGTACTGTATGTGTTAGGGGGCGGGGGGGATGTGCGTTGTTTATTGGGGACAATTGTCCCCAATAAACATGCTAATGTGCCTTAACCCCTTCATTGCCTTAGCGGCTATCCGCTAAGGTAATGAAGCTGCATTAATGCATTTTTATTAATAGTGTGCGGGAGCAGGGGGTCCCCTGAACTGAACTGCATTGATTTCTGCCTCAGAGACCCCCTGCTTCCCGAGTTACAGGCCCCGGTTTGGGGCATCGGTGCCAGTGCGGACGCCATCTTTATAGAGCCCATGTCGCGTCTTGGACGCTACAAAGATGGCGGCGGCACTGGCACCCGATGCCCTGTAACTCGGGAAGCAGGGGATCTCTGAGGCAGAAAGCAATGCGGTTCAGCTAAGGGGACCCCCTGCTCCCGCACACTATTATTAAAAATACATTAAAGCAGCTTCATTACTGTATAGCCGCTACGGTGATGAATTATTGTTTATTGTTATGTGTGTTTTAATACTAGTGTAGATGTGCAGGGGGTCTCCTGAGCTGAACCGCATTGGTTTCAGGTCCGAGGATCCCCTACTTCAGGAGATATAGGCACCTTTATGGGGTGCCGGTATCCCCTGCAGAATGTAAATAACCTGGTCACGTGACGCGGGAGCTTTAAACTGCAGGGGATACCGGCACCCCATAACAGGGCCTGTAACTCCTGAAGTAGGGGGTCCTCGGACCTGAAACCAATGCGGTTCAGCTCCGGAGACCCCCTGCTCATGTTCACTATTATTAAAATATATTTATTTAGTGTACAATCGCCTGTAACAGTCTTGCATGGAGATGGCAAATCTCCATGCAAATGTTACATGCAGCTTTTTTTTCTATCAGCTAGCGAACGGAAAGGTTTAGAACGCTAGCAGGGGGGAAAAAAGCAACACGTACGCTGTGGCTGTTTTGAGCTATTTTGAGCAGGTACGTTAAAAAATGGCCTCAAGGCCTTAGTGCATCGCGTCCCCGGCTTCACTTTTTAAGAACCTGCTTTTTGGCCAAATCAGAACGCAAAGCCATTGAGCTTAGTGCATAGCCCCCTATAGGTTGTAAACGGACAATGTCTGCATTGTCAAATGTCTGTGCAATGGTTCGGGTCAGCAAGCCCAATGTCCTGGCTGGACACTCAGGATGCTTTTACCTCACTCCCAACAGGTCTCTGGTTAATTCCAGGAAGGAGTGATGTGGAACCGTCAGCCTTCTTTTTCTAGCTGGGACCATGAACGGGGTTGATGTTTGTCTGTGCATCTCCTTTCTGGCACTCTATGCCACTCCGGCGCCGAGGCCAGCTGAGGCCTAGGGACTGTTGGCCATGTGGGGGATCGATCGCCAGGCTTTCCAGGAACCTCCATCGGTAACGGACTCCCTTGTCCTGAAGTAGCTTGGTCACTGGTCTCGGGGTTCTTCTCTGGGCCAGTGTGGCTTGGGCTATGTTCTGGAACACCTGAAGGGGCATATTTTCAAATGTGTGGGATCGTTCATCACAGGTGGCACGTAGGAGGGCCTCTTTAGTTTTGTAAAAGTGTAGCCTGAGAACCACATCTCTGGCTGTATGGTCCAGTGGGGGTTTTGGGCAGAGAGCCCGGTGGAACCTGTCCATCTACAGTTGCTCCGGAAGCAGCTTCGACAGGAGGACCCGGACCCATCGCCCCAAGAAGTCATCCAGGTCCACTACTGACTCCGCAATATTCCAAATCCATAGGTTGTTTTGCCTTGCCCGGTTGTCTGTGTCCTCTTGCTGGGTGGCCATTTTCTCCATTCAGGTTTGCAGGACCTGGACCTTGGCCTCTGTGGACTGCAGGGCCTCTGCTGTGGCATCCATCTTTTCTTCTTACTGATTTGTGTGGGATCCCAAGGCGGTTATATCCTGCAGGATTCCTGTGAGTGCCAACTGCATCTCCATCTGGACAATATTTTGGAGCCTAGTGCATATGTCCTCAATGTCCTGCTTGGTGGGGTAAAGCGGAATCTCCTACAGGTCTGACTCAGATCCCGACCTCTCATTTTGTGTGCCATGTGGTGAGCCTCCGCCATCTTGAGACGCTGCCGGGAGATCCTTCCTGTTAAAGTATTAATGCGCCTCTTGCTGCAGGTTTATTTTGTTTTGTGGGCATCTGGGACATCAGGGTGGGTTCCGATGGCCTGGATTGTGTTTTTGGGATATGATTTGGGATCCTAGATCAAATCAATTCCGCCGCTCTGCCCGCCTCAGCCCGGAGCCCGTCTCTCAGGCGTCCATCACAGTCCGTGCTTCACATGCGTCTTTATAGTATTCCTTTTTTAACTTGTGTCAAAATAAATTCTCCAACTGGCACGTGCTATGTGGGGAGCGTTCATCGCGTAGCATAAAGCAGAGGGTCTCCACTCCAGCCTTCAAGACCACCCCGACAGGTCAGGTTTTAGGTCAAAGACTGAGCCACTGATTGAGCAATCTGTGCTGAAGCAGGATTATCCTTAAAACCTTACCTGTTGGGGTGGGCGGGGGGCCTGAGGACTGGACTCTCTGGCCTAATGATACAATGAAGGATATAACTGAATAAGAACGCTGCTTGTCAGTTACATTGTGAGTTTGCCCATTCTGACCATATATCCCGTGAACAATGAACCAAATACTTGAGATAAAAACTAGGAACATGCTCTAAACAGAATGCATGTAGTATGTAGCTAGCATGTAGCATGACACGTCACATACAGTAGAGGCAACGTTTATTCTAACATTTGCTGTAAACTAGCCGGGTTACATTCTGGGTATGTGCAAGGTATGTGCTGGGTGTGTGCTGGGTATGTGCTGGGTATGTGCTGGGTGTGTGCTGGGTATGTGCTGGGTATGTTCTGGGCTAGTTTGAGGCACGTTTAAGGCATTTCTGCATTGACTAACGACCCATAGGATTAACACAGCAGGGATCCCTGGCAGTCCAATTCAGTTTGAATGGGACTGCCAGGGACCCCCGCTGTTAATCTGATAGGCCATTAATCAATGCAGAAATGCTAGGGCTAGTTTAAGGAAAGTTTAAGGCATGTATTCAGAATGTACCTGGGTGTACCTGGGTCTTTTGGGGAATTGCCACTGGTTTTTGTTAGAATAAGAGTTGCCTCTACTGTACCAGTTACCCTCTTCTGAAACCTAGAACACATTGCAAAGCAAGGCAGGTCCATTTGGCAATGAAGGAGTTAAACAGAGGGGGAAAAGTAACTTTTTATTCTGAAGATGAACGGAGAATGAGGTTATCTGGAGAAAGAGAAATATTTTTCCTCACTGTTTATTTCTGAGGTTTCTCTTTATGGAAACATCCAGTCAAAATAGTGTAAAACTTTGGCAAAGCAAATATATAATCAGGGCTTTGGAGACAGCAATAATGTTTAAAAAAAGCAATCTACCATACTAACGGAATCTGGTATCAATTTGAAATGGAGTATAGTGCCTTTTCTAAAATATGAAAATATTACAAATGAACCAAATATGAAATTCCATCTGGTTACGACAGACATTTCCTTGAACTCTTGTTTATTACTTTTCTTTTCAACCAACCCTTAATAACTGTTATTGACATACCTAATATTTCTTTCCCTATACCAGAGCTGCCTGAGTCCAGTTACTGTAACTTCAATATACAACGGAATGTTTGTACAAGTGATATTAAAATATATATATGGGGGAAATCGAATCAGCCAGCAAACCAGATTAATATGACATCCTGAATCTGGAGATATTGATGGTTTCAGATTGTTATTTTACGTCACTTAATGTTACTTTGCAGCACTAATGTTTTTATGCAATTTGCTGTAAATTATGTTAGATTTTGAAAAATGTTATGAGTTGTCAGAAACCTTTTGTCTTTATGCCCATTCTCTCAATGTAGGGCCATCAATATGTGTAAGCGTGATTGGTGAAATAAATCATCTGTGTTTGACTCTCCAAACAAAGATATTTTATATGTTTTAATTCTATACACTGCTGCCCCAAACAAATAGTTTTAAAGCTAGCGTTTAAAAAAGCTCCTTAGAATGTTTAAAACTGAGACTGTAATGAAATGTATTAATGTTTCAATGAAGCATACAACCATTTATAGGCATAACATTTGTTCACCAAGAAGAGAGATTTATTTTCTTTTACTTTTGATTACACATTATTAAATGTACCCTGCTGGAGTCAGCTTTCTTGTTTGAGGTTATAAAATGAGGTATTGTATGTTGGATAGGTCTGCAAAGCTTTCACCAAGTTTGCGAACCATACAAAATTGGCCCTTTTTATTCACGAAAGAAATGTGCGTCTCAGAGTTCTCAAGCGATTCCCCAACCATCAATTCAATGGGCATTTTCATTGTATTTAACAATGTGAACTCCCGTCCAGACCCTAAAATAGGACTTCAGCTCTCTCTGATGATGTCAGGTAGCATCATTAAACAAAACCGAAATGCACATTGACTTAATGCGCGGCAAATAGCTTGTGAAGTGTGACTGAGCCGGTATTTATTGGTGAGACAGGTAGTTGATGGTAACAACGGACGACAACTGAGAATTGTTTAGCCCGTCAAAGTTCTGCAAACTGGTTTGGCAGAAATGGAATTTGGACAAAAACGGTTAAAAAGTTTGCGAAGACATTTTGAAAAATGTGTCACATGTGAAACGTACGTTCTAGAACAAATGAATTGTAGGTAGGAGGAGCTACAATACCATACTGCTTAGGTGGTAATTGGCATAATTGACCAAAAATGTTATTATATCAATGTCCGTTATGGCTACTGGGTATTTGAAGTGAAACTTCTTTGTGGCACCTAGTCAATTTTGATGGAACAAAACTCCTTCATGGAGACGAAAATGTGAAACGGAAATGACGTCACGCTCCTAAAGGCCGCTGCTCCCCCCACATGCCCGCTGTCAGATGCCGCGCATGTGCAGTAGTGATGGCACCGCTGACGGACGCCACGCATGCGCAGAAGCGGCTGGCATTGCTCGCGCATACTGCGCATCTGCAGCAGCGAACACCGCCTCAACTTCAACAAGTCACACAGACACAGACACATACACACACACACACATATTCACACACACAAACACACACATATTCACACACACAAACACACACATATTCACACACACACAGACACACACATATTCACACACACACACAGACACACATATATTCACACACACACACGGAATTTACAGTTATGCGCAGAAATAAAATTACGTTCAAAATAATCTCAAAAAAATTATCTCAAAATAATCCCAAAAATAAAAATGGCTAAGAATAACACAGAAAGAGTGCGTGAGTATCGTGCTCGTACTAGGGCTACGAAAACATCAAAACAAACACCAATAAGTAAATAAAAATTCAATTTAACTCTCAACACCAATCCAGCCATACAGTACAAACTACAACATCTGGATCCACTATTAATGCGGTTTTTCAATGACATTTACATAGTTTACAATCAACAATATATTTATCTTACTTCAATTATCATAAGTCGATTATTTCATGTATTAAAAATAAAACTATACAATTGTAACATCTAAAAATGATTCCATTTTATTACAAACATCTATAACAACATCTAATATTATTGTTACTTTATATGTTGCTGACAACACACACAGAAGTTTCACTTACTATGCGCGTGCACAACACACACAGCTTTTTATGTCCTGATATGTAAAACCATAGAATTCAAAGAGTGTGTGTGGTGTGTGTGGTGTGTGTGTGCTGTATACACACACGAAAAGATATCTAAAGAGGAGCACACAGGTACTGTATACCGACAAAATAATTTATTAATTATATAAAAACAGGGGAGAATGATAAAACGGAGGGGGGCTCCAACCAGCCTTCTCAAATCACAGAGGGGACAGCAACAAACAGTACGTTCTTTCATGTGCAAACTCCACTCCCAGAAGACAGTTGTCAAAATGCGTTGGAGCGGGAGTTTTGGCTGGGGGACCCCTTTCTTCTCACCATGCTTCAGGGACCGTGTTTCTGTATCAATTGATCATTTTGGTGATGTATCAAGGACTGTGTTCTTCGCCTGAACTGACCTTTTTTTTTTTTTAAAGGATCCAATTACCAGAGCTGAATCTCCAAAGCTCTTGTCTTTTATTCGGGTTTTGGTGTTCTCGGTTTTGACACACAGAATTAATCTTCACTTGGCGCTTAACGTGTAAATGTATATGTAGTATAATTAGGTTCACCCTACTGCAAAATGTCTTGTAATTTCGTATTCACTGCATTTGATCAAAATAGAACATCAATTCAGAGGCGACAGTGGGCGGAATTTATCAAATCCCGATCGGCACTATCACGGCTGAATCGCCAGTACCAGCCATTAAAGTAAATTAAAGCATTTATTGCCAACTCGGGTGCGATAGTGCAGAATGCGCGTTGGTGGCTCCCGGATAATGTATTGTGTAATCCCGGGCATGCTGGGGAATTGTGTAATCTTCCCCACTGTGCTAGAAACATTGTAACCCAAGTGAACGTGTTAAAATGTGGCAAGTACAGTGCCATATGTATGTAACTATATCTTTATTTATACAGCGCTTCCCAGCAGTATTTATGCATAACTTTGTTTCTCTGATGTTGGCGTTTACAATAGTTCATTTAAATAACCCATACTGTATTTATCACTTATTTGTTCATAGTGACCAAGGCACAGCCCTTTTAACATACAATATAGCAGAGGGCTTTAAGACACCCATTTGTAATCATGGTGTGACTGTTCAGCTCTCCTACACGACCCTACAGTACATTACTGACCCTGTGTCTCTTCCCCTTAAATTGGGCCCTGCACAAAGACACAATGATTCTGATATGAGCTAATGGTAATACAAAGACCCAGCTGACTCCAGCAGCATATGTGCTCCTATTACTTACCAATCATGCTAAACGTACCTTTTATTTCGCCGGTAGGGGCACAGATCTTGATGTCAGTAGGGGGTCTGCAAATTTGCTTTGCTACAAATACTCATTTTACCCAAATATGAAAATAATGAAAACCACATGTTCCCCTAAATCCACCATGCTATTGAGAACACATTTACCCATTTGAAAAACTTTGACCTAGTTTTTCTGTTCAAAAAGGTTAAACATATCTTAAAGCATTTAATAAATATGATTGCTATAAATGCAGCCTCAAGTTTATTGCTCATTTTCCAAGTCCCTGTCAACCAGATGTCTCTTGCAATGTAAAACAACAGAAATACATAAGAAATAATAAATTCGTACATCACCTATGTGTGCATGAGCCAGTGAAACATTCAATGAAAATGTGAACTTGCTGGAAAACATAGAGCACAAAATCCTCTAAATATTATTTACAATGATTGAGAGGCTTTTGATTTGGAAGTGTATTCTCTTAAGCTAAGTGCTCCGCCATACCATTTAGAAAATTCAATTGTTTCATTTAAAAATGTTCGCTGTCCAAAATTCTATGAAACCCTAATGTCTCCGTAGAAACACGTGGTATTAAACTGCTTACTGGGCGCCAAATGTAAAAAAAAAAATCTAATTTTACTAAGTAATTTCCTGATATTGTCTATCTACAAAGTAAGGAAAGAAATGATAATATTCAGAAGCATGAAATCTACTATTGATCTGGATCATATAGGAGGTGCCTATGCACCAAGCATCACCACATGTCAACCCCAATTGTGCTCGTGTGCGCCTCTGTTCTACGCTCAAACCGCGCCATCCGGTCAGCTTCGTCCCCAGATATATTATTTGTTTTGGCACACACGTACAGGAATAATATGTACTAAAACGGAACATTTCTGTGCGTCATAATCGGAACGTTAAAAGGAATCTCAATAGGGTTAGTGCGGATGTTTCATTTTATATATATATATATATATATATATAATACATTTTGTGTTTATTTTCACAGTATGATTATTATAAATAATACTACAGGTGGTCCTCGCTTATCCGACGTAATGCGTCCTGCAAAACGCCGGGTAACGGACCGTCAGATTGCGGGTCCATGTTAATCGGCGGTAGTGACCGTTGGATAAGCGGTTCCGATGTCGGATAACGCGTCCATCGAACTGCATTACGCGGTTTCGGATAAGGCGTTCAATGGAAAGCGCACCGTCGGACCCCGAGGACCACCTGTACATGGAAATGTATACTTACTAATACTAGTGTAGCCTAGTGCCCCTGGCTATGTGTTTCCCGGCCCTGACATGTAGGTCCTGGTAAGTGCAGGCAGTGTCAGTTAAATCCCTCCACATGGCCAGGGTGTGAGTCCGCTGGCACACTAGCAATATTGTTGCTATAGCCAGGTGCAGGCTGGATAGCAATTGGGAGCGTCATGCCGCTTGGGGGGGGGGGGAGAGTGTAAGGTGTCACATGTAGTATGGTGTGACACCGGTACCTCCTCTAACACTGGCACCTCCTCTAACACCTGCCCAGTTTGGGGCAGCGTCACTAACCCCTCCTCAGGTATATAAGAGGCTCCTAACCCAAATTTAGAGGAGAACGATTCCAGGATGTAGTCTTCTCCCCAGTGAGTGAGGCGGGGTTCTGAATTACCCCATCAGGGGGTAAGGGGGTGGCGACTAGCCTCATGTACCTCAACGGCCTCGGGGTGACTAGTCAGGGAATGACAGCAATGCAATATGCGAGGGAAGATATGATATGGTGGTCGTGTAAGAAGTCCCTCGCTTGCAAGAGATGGAATCGGGTCCTGGCCCGCCAAATAAAAGGTGAACGGTTCCACTTCTCTGTGTCATTACTTAAACCGGGGGTTCCTGTAGGGAATACCATCTGCCTACAGCAGCTACCCTACAGGATGGAGGCGCTGCACCGAAGAAGTACCGATCTGTCCCGTTGCTATTCCCACTAACAGCGGAGACTCAGGCTTCCTGGCCTACAACAGGTGAGCTACTCAGCACCAGAGTACACGTAACATGGTAGATTTCGCTTAGGGGAGGGGGGAAAGGGTGTTATACTAGTTATAAATAATATTACACGAAAATGTATGTTACTAATACTAGTTATAAATAATATTACACAAAAAATGTATGTTACTAATACTAGTTATAAATAATATTACATGAAAATGTATAGTTACTAATACTAGTTATAAATAATATTACACGAAAATGTATAGTTACTAATACTAGTTATAAATAATATTACACGAAAATGTATAGTTACTAATACTAGTTATAAATAATATTACACGAAAATGTATAGTTACTAATACTAGTTATAAATAATATTACACGAAAATGTATAGTTACTAATACTAGTTATAAATAATATTACACGAAAATGTATAGTTACTAATACTAGTTATAAATAATATTACACGAAAATGTATAGTTACTAATACTAGTTATAAATAATATTACACGAAAATGTATAGTTACTAATACTAGTTATAAATAATATTACACGAAAATGTATAGTTACTAATACTAGTTATAAATAATATTACACGAAAATGTATAGTTACTAATACTAGTTATAAATAATATTACACGAAAATGTATAGTTACTAATACTAGTGTAGCACTGCTTCGCCTCCGGGGAGATTTTGCCTAAGCTACAGGTATGTGTGGTGCTGGTTACCTGTGACGGTCCAAGAGAGATGAGCTTCCGCGATGTTGTGGGGAACAGGACAGGCTTTAGGTGATCCTCAGCTTCTTTTCATTTGGTTACAGCGCCTCCAGTCCCAGTAGGCTACAGCAGAGCTGCAGACACTGACATGTATAGTTACTAATACTAGTTATAAATAATATAGCCTGGGTCCCCCTCATCCCCTGTTTGTCCCCTTACCTTTCCATCGGAGTATAGCAGCAAGGGAACTGCAAGTTCCAACACACCCAGGGGCTGCAGTCCACATGTTGCCAGGCAACCAATAGGGCTGAGAGATTCTGACAGTAGGGAGTGAGGCAGTTAGTCAGGAGTCAGTTTGTCAGTCAGTCAGGAGTCAGTTTGTCAGTTAGTCAGGAGTCAGTTTGTCAGTTAGTCAGGAGTCAGTTTGTCAGTTAGTCAGGAGTCAGTTTGTCAGTCAGTCAGGAGTCAGTTTGTCAGTCAGTCAGGAGTCAGTTTGTCAGTCAGTCAGGAGTCAGTTTGTCAGTCAGTCAGGAGTCAGTTTGTCAGTCAGTCAGGAGTCAGTTTGTCAGTCAGTCAGGAGTCAGTTTGTCAGTCAGTCAGGAGTCAGTTTGTCAGTTAGTCAGGAGTCAGTTTGTCAGTCAGTCAGGAGTCAGTTTGTCAGTCAGTCAGGAGTCAGTTTGTCAGTTAGTCAGGAGTCAGTTTGTCAGTCAGTCAGGAGTCAGTTTGTCAGTCAGTCAGGAGTCAGTTTGTCAGTTAGTCAGGAGTCAGTTTGTCAGTTAGTCAGGAGTCAGTTTGTCAGTTAGTCAGGAGTCAGTTTGTCAGTTAGTCAGGAGTCAGTTTGTCAGTTAGTCAGGAGTCAGTTTGTCAGTTAGTCAGGAGTCAGTTTGTCAGTCAGTCAGGAGTCAGTTTGTCAGTTAGTCAGTTTGTCAGTTAGTCAGGAGTCAGTTTGTCAGTTAGTCAGGAGTCAGTTTGTCAGTCAGTCAGGAGTCAGTTTGTCAGTTAGTCAGTTTGTCAGTTAGTCAGGAGTCAGTTTGTCAGTTACTCAGGAGTCAGTTTGTCAGTTAGTCAGGAGTCAGTTTTTGAGTTGGAGCCAGGGCAGACAAGGGAAAGGGAGGGTCTGGGTGTCAGTGGCACTCAGACTAGGCTAGAACCTCCCCTTAGGTCCCAGATAGGTCCCAATCACATGAAGCGGGTGACTACTGCATGGATGGGCCCTTAGATAGGGACTCTTACCCATTTTACTATAGTGTCAGGGACACAAGGAAGACGCTGTGCGGTGATCGCGGTCTGTGGTCTGGGACCAGACCACCGCGGCGTTAACAAAGACTCTTAAAGGTGAGACCCTTCTACCGGAGTCCACCCAATGCAGAGGCGGACGCCATCGCAGAGGACCACATCGCTGTATCAGACGGATCCTCATTTCTAAGTCGGCCACACCGAGTACTGGAGTACTCGGCAGGTACCTCAACAAGTGCACCAACAGTTCATGGGAGAGTGCTACTCCTTGCACTTTTGGGTGGGCTGGGCACTGGGGAAGGGACAGCAGGGTATTGGTGCCTAGCACCCAAAGTACATTTGGGACACTCACTGGTGGTACTGGGCGGGGTGTTCATTATACTGTGATGTGGTGTTATGTTATGTTGCACAGTTGTTGTTATAAGTTACTGTTCAGTAAATACTGTTACATACACCCTTGTGTGCAATTACTGACTGTATAGTCTTGGGAGGGGCTATCTCACTGTGTGAGGATCCTTCCCTGGTGGAGGCGCTGTTAGTATATTCATTACACACACCCCAGGCTCCCAGTGGCGGAGGATCAGGCCTCCTGTTTGCCACTCAGGTAATTGCACCACACGTGGTCACCCTAGAGAAAGGGGGAAAGGGGGCTACAATAATATTACACTGAAATGTATAGTTACTAATACTAGTTATAAATAATTGTAACCCATGTTCCCCCCCCCCTCCCCGGTCGCAGATTGGACCTCTAGGGTGGAGTGAGGGCTGGCTACATGCTTGTTGGTGGTGCATACCTGTGAGGAACAGGAGGGCCTGAGTCTCCCACGTTGGTATTGGGGATAACAGGGACAGGCTTCTGGGGTATATGCCTTCATCTTTAGTGGTGGTGGTGCAGCGCCTCCATCTCTGGCGAAAACCTAAGGAATAGGCTGGAATCCTCCCAGAGAAGCCCTGGTCCCAGGGCGAGAGATTCCAATCTCACACACAGTCTCTTTTGTATAAAACAGCAATGTCTCTTTATTATCCTTACAACAGCACACAGAAGCAGTTCATGCACAGCAGCAGTCCATATGCAGTGTACAGAATGTTGACCTCCTCTCCTTTTCCTCCAAGCTGTATCCCTGCAGGATGGGCTGTATGGGGTTCCAATATCCCCCCGACACTCACCCCTAGGGTATACCCTCTGGGTGAGGCAAGATTCCCCCCTCACCCCTTGAGCAGGGTGAGGGGCATTGGTCCACAGCACTACAGTGCTATCAGCTCTACTAACGGTGCTGAGCGTCTCCTCTCCTGTCTCCTTCAAACTCCCAAACCATATTCTCTCTCTGCTCCCAGGACAGAACTACTTGTCACTTACAGGAACAGGCAGAACTAACTTTAGACAGCCCCACCCCTCATGATGTCAGCAGGACCTCCCCTCTGTCTCAGGCCTGCAGACAGAGTCAGGGGCCTGCCTCTATCACTCAAGGCAGGGCTTGACGTGGGGGAAAAACCCATGATAACTACTGGCGGCCTGCCCTTAACAGGACTTACACCAGTAGGAGAAAGATATATAGCCCCCATTTCTTACCGGGGCTACATAATATTACACTGAAATGTATAGTTACTAATTAATGCTATTTATAAATAATATTACACTGAAATGTATAGTCACTAATACTAGTGTTCATTTAAATTGTATCAGTCAGATATTTAACATGCGTCAAACTTTTATTTCAAATAACAAATAATGTGTCTTATATACGAGGTTTTCATATACTGTACAGTAAACACATTTTAAGGTTTACAACAAAAGACAGGGGTGCCAAATGCTGCATC
>NW_027456226.1:0-23289 GCF_040206685.1 Ascaphus truei | reverse complement strand
GCCCAAATCGGACTGTGATGGGGAAAAACTGGTTACCAGTGCCGTGGACTTTTAAGAGACATTGTGGTGCGTCAAGCTAACCAAGAGCTGTGCACCCACCTGGCTTCCCTTACTGGAAAGCCTGGCCAAAGGACTTTGATGCCAGTGGTACCGGCCGGTATCACGTTGCTATGGAAATATGGACCTTTGCAGTATATCTTTATGTTGTATGTATTGCACATATGTTCCACATAGCTTGTTATATAGTGGTTTCTACAGATACCAGACGGGGAGTGTTATGGAACAAGAGCCACATTTCTGACTCACCCCCCTCTCTCCTTTGCAGTTTCTGCCTGTCAGATTTTATTCCCAGCTGCATGGAGTCTGCAGACACATACTGTGCCTGTGTGGCTTGCAACAATGTTGCATTCCTTGCCTGCGAGAATGACATCAGTGAGCTGCTACAGCAGTTTCTGAGATACTCACCAGAATGGGCTAGTCTGCCCCCCCTCCTGTATGTTCAGACATGGTCTGCCCCTAGACTATTCCTTTGCCCACACCGCACCTCACTTCCTTTTCAACCCTGGAGACAGTGAGTAAAGAACCCTTCTCTGTTTATCCCCCTTGGTGAGGCCATCTCTTTTTACCGGTTCCTAACTAATAATCACCAATACACACCATCCACAAGCATCTGTACCCTGCTACCTTTTCCCAATAAAGTGGAGGAAATATTACAGGACTTGGAGTGATTTAAAAGGGAACTGTGTTAATGCTATCGGGAGCCATTCATACCAACGTGCCCTGGCTTCAGAATATTGTAGTATGCGATTGAGACTATTATATGTTATGCAAATATATATATATTATGTATAGACATATTGTACTATTGATTCTTTCATTTTTTTTTCTTCTCGTCCCCTTTTTTATTTTTTGGCAAACTATTTTTTTTGCATAGTCTCTAATTATTCCAATGCACTTGAAGAAATATGAATAACATTTTTTCCCCCTGTGTCTCACAGAAGATAAACATTGTTGGAAAACCCTGATTCTTCCAGACAAGGGCCGCGGAACTCCTGTGTCCTGTGAAGTGCTGTGCTGGCAGACTTATAATTATTACAATTTATGTTTGCATCCAGATAAGACACATGACCTATTTACCCACCACAGGAAACATCAAAATCATAGCACAATTAATGCAGAGACAGATGGTCCAAGAACCAAGCAAACATTGACACTTCTATTTTTGAAGGGCATTCTGTTCACAGAGCAGCCACAACCAAAGCAGGCTCAAAGATTGAATGACATTATGGAAATGTTACTTTTGCCTGGAGATTGTATATCTTACAATAAGAATGTTATGGAGATTATGACTACAACATGTATTTATATTTAAAATTATTGGGGAGGGGTTGGAGGGGGGGGGTGTTTCTTCACCTGTTGACCGTTCTTTTGTAAATAAAGACAAGGACCTATATTTCCTACCTGGTACTACACTTTAAGTCTAAGACAACTTCTGGTTCTGGATGACACCTTATGGCCCATTTACTTCAATGGACTTTAAAGTGTCTTTTGGTGCCGAAAGGGTGTTTTATGGATTAGCACTGGTGATGAGTAAATATGTCACTTTATGCCATTACTTAATTTTCATTTTTTAGGGGACATTTGCTGCTTTGAATGGGCTTTAATATGTGCCAAAGATTGAGGGCCT
Source organism: Ascaphus truei (assembly GCF_040206685.1). NCBI lineage: Eukaryota > Metazoa > Chordata > Amphibia > Anura > Ascaphidae > Ascaphus > Ascaphus truei. The sequence continues at coordinate 21,602 of NW_027456226.1, read as the reverse complement.
CATGCAGAGAGCATTGAATTTTCAAATTGGCGAATTTCATAAAAAGTAGCTTTTTTGGAGAGTTTTATTCTCCATATGCAGAAAAGTGCGAATTCTGCTATGTTTAACATGGATGCGTGTGGCGAGTTTGAATGGGAAAGAGGCGCGCTTCAGAAAGGTGTAAAGAAAAAATCGCGGCTTTTTTTCCCCTTTGCTATAGGCGGCGAGCGCCATCTTATTGCCAACTTTTCCTGGCGCGGCAAAAATGAGAAAATCGCGCCATTTCCCTGGCGCGAACAGCCGCTACATGCCGTTCGTACCTCTCTGCATTCGGAGAGTTTTAAAAATGGCGAGATGGAGGTTCTCGCCAGCCGCGAGGCGAGTTTTAGAAATAGAAAAAACAAATTGGCGCGTTTTTCGTAACTCGCCATTTTCTGCCGTTTTCTGCGCGAAATTGTACAAAAAATGGCGAATTTTGAAATAACGATGCTCTCTGCATGAGGCCCTAAATCTGTTTAGTAAATTGGGGCCAAATCGGGTTATTCATTCAACTGCGATAGTGCCATTCAGGACACTATCGCATGGAAACTCCTATTGAAGTCAACAGGAGATTCCATATGATTGCGCCACTATCAACACTTTTGCATTTGAATAAATAACTCCTGATGTGTCTTTTTGGACACATATTCTGCCCTCCCCTCACAGCTGCTAAACTATCCTTGACTATTGGATCATTTGTTTCTTTGCAAACATGCTTTAAAAAAGCCATATCTGTGGCTTTATCATTCAAATAATTACGCACCTCATTGCTTTCATTTTTCCAGTTTATTAACAACAAGTTCTCCTGCTCCCATGGGGTGTCACAATTGAATAATGCAGTCTGAATACCGTTGTTCATTATTAAAGTCTTTGGGGATTATTTTTTCTCTGCAGTAAGGAGTGTAGGAAAGTGTAAATGTGGGGCTAAATACTCCATTAGCTATTCATTTGGTAAAAATATGTTTCATAATAAAAATGTCCAATTAAATAGTCTAGACACCGCAGTACTATACACCACATGTGTACTTGTGCACTTTTCTCCATTCGTATAGTTTGGATGAAATATGCTTGCATGCAGAGATGAAATCCCATCATAATTACAGTATGTTTAAACTGCTGTACCGCATACCTGACAACGCTCAGTTCAGTTGCTCTGTTAAGCTCCTTGGCCAATGATATAATGCTTCCAGAGTATTCCTACTTACTTAGCAACATAAAGAAGCCCTGCATGTCACATGTTATCAAAATAACACTATCCTGCAAACAAAAAAGCTTATTTCTGAACATTTAAATCTCCGTTTCCTTGTAGAAAATATAGACGTGGCGTAGATAACCAGAATATATTATTACCAGAGCCTTTTTTATTTTGGGTGGTATTTGTTCCCCTTACTTACTATCAAATAACCAGCAAGTTACTATTGACAGAATGTTGGTAGCATTTCCAAAGTTGCAATGTTCTGGCAAAAAGTTATAGCAATTTGACAATAGTGGCCTATTTTTAAAGACCTACAGTATAAGATATATTTTGGATTTTGGTAAAATGTCTGTGTAATTTTAGAATGAAGTACAGTATGTGATAAGGAGACAAAGAGGAAATCTAAAGGCATTCTGTAATGCAGGGTGCACAAATTGGGGGGTGCGCCCCAAAGGGGGGATGTAACAGGGGACTTATCCCTGTTCAGTAATGTGCCTTTAATCTAGCAGTGTCGTAGTTAATTACTAAACACCACCTGCCTGATTAGATTGTTTACAAAAAGCCTGCCTTTGAGACAGGAAGTAACTCCTTAGCTCTGACTGAAAGCTGACCTTTGGAGCTGACCGGTCTTGAGCTCTGCACAGCAGAGCTGATTTCAAGACACAGGGAAAACTACTACACCTGAAGCTGAACCAGGAAGTGAGAAGATTTTCCCTCCAAGAAACAGATAAGACTTTTATTCTTAAGAGACTGCTTATATCTGCTTATTTTCATGCTATATGTTTTGGGGCTGCAAGACATGCTTAACTAATGGAGATGTGAACTAATTGCATAGGATTTCACTAGAAATACTCCCAAGTGAATGGAAGCTTTGTTCCCCCCCCCTGTGTTTGGATAATTTCCTGATGAAAAGGAACAGGCACAATAAAGCCTATTATAATTTCACATTATAAAGCCTCCTAATTGTGTACCTCTGTGAACGTCCGTCTACATTTGGTGTCCGAAGTGGGACAAGAGGTGTCCTTGTAGTTAAAAAGGACCGGAGATTTTTATGTGGAATTTTTTTTAATGCTTTTTGCCTACAAACAGTCTGAGAAAAAAAAAAAAACCCTCATGCAGCAGAGATCAGAGTTAAAGGGACACACCACTGAAACTTACACTGCATTGAAACTTACAAAACCACAGATGGACTCTTTGCCCCAAGAGGAGAGAGACTGCTGAAGCAGCTAAAACTTTATTTGCCTATCACAAAGCGTAATATGGTCATTGAAATAGGGGTTTTGCCTTCCAGCCATAGTCAGGGTTCAAGAAGTGAGTCAGCCCTTAAAAGGGATAGGTGTTTGTTGTTTTCAAAAGTGTCGCTGAAGCAGTGAATACAGATGGTGACCCACGAGTGGTACTGATTTTGCAAATAAAGGTTGCCACACCGCATAGGACTACCAGCTGTGAATGGAGTATATGCAGAAAAGTGTGAACATTGATACAAGACTGTGCTGAAGCAGGGGAATTTTTAGCAAACAAATGCTGAGTGTAAAATTGCCCTATAAAGGAAAAGGTTTTTCAAAGCCAATTGCTGAGTGTTGAGTCCACTGCAAAGAATGTTTTTTCTGCAAGTAAAAAAGTATGCCTATTATCTTGGGAGCAAAACAGACACCCAAAGTGTGAAGTGTGAATGCCATAATACCCAAAGATGAGACTGAAAATTACTGAACTCAGGCAGAAAACCAAATTCTGTTGCTGAAGCGGAGGGATTCACTTAGCAAGTAAATGGTGTATAGCAAATAGACTTTTTTTACCTAGCAACTGCACATCTTGTATACCTGATAAAAGAAAATGCATGCACAGTAATGCTGATATTGAAAAAAAAAATTACCCAAGAAAGAAAAGTCTACAGAGATGCCTGTGAGAGCTACGACCTCTACAAGCAAAATATGCCCATCTGTAGGACTACCACAATTGGGGGTTCTAGCAAATACAGTGGCAACATCTGCAATAGCGCCTCCTGAGGTCAGGAAGAAAATTACACCTGATAGCCTAAAAATGGAGGACAAGATGCAGCGTTCCTGTAATGAATCCTACCCCACGGAAGAGTGGCCCTTCCAGTCCAATAAAGAGGAAGATATCTCTTACGGGGAACCCGAACCGAGTCACACCCACAAAACACCCCAAGAATGGTGGGGGTGCCTGAACTCGACACGAACAGAAAAGACCGCTCCCTTTGATGACGAATATGATCAGCAGGAGACAGAGCGGGAGCAGTGGATCACCGAATATTTCTGTCAGCTAAAGCAGCTGCAAGAAAAGCCTGGCGTATATAATGAAGCTGCTAAAATTTCAAATGAAGATGGAGACCCCAATATCCCTGAAGGGACGGTGTCATCCAAATCAAAAAGGCGGAAAAAGAAAAGCAGTTCTTCACTTACCGTGGAAGGAACAGACACGTCCGCAGATCCTGTGGAGGAAAAGGGGGACCGAGTTGCCCTGCAGCCTAGAGAAAATGGAGAATTCGTCCCGCGGGTAACCGAATATCCAGAGGGCCCAATGCAGAAGTCGTGTACCCCAAAGAAGTGTCTGTCCGGTGCCAACAGTGAGAAACCCTCGGCCAACCATCCCAGGGAAGTGGAGTCGGAGCCAGTGAGTGACGATCCCTTGACCAGCCCTGAAGATGCACTGCAAGCTGCCAGGCATGACTGTGATCTACTCTGTGAAGAATTGGAAAGGGAGAGAAAAAATAATGCTGAGCTACAGAAGACTGTGCTCGCAATTTACTCTGCGGCCAAGACCGAATTGGAGGATCTCAAGACTGAGCTAGATACTGCAAAGGCTACTATTTCCACCATGGAGGAAAAGCAGAGCCAATCTGATAAAATGGTGGCTACGCTAATGCGGAAGTATGAGGAGGCACTGAAGCAGATGACAGTCTTCCAGCAAGAGGTTCACACTCTTCGCATAGAGCTGAATGCCTCACAACAGGAGGTCAACAGTGTCCGGATAGAGGTGGACGTATCTCAGAAAGAGGTTCAGACACTCCGCAGAGCACTGGATGCCTCACATCATGAGACCAACAGCTGCCGCACAGACCTGGAAGTTTCCAGAAAGGAACTACACAGTCTCACTGAAGAGCTGGACATTGCTAAAGAAACTATTGGTAATCTTGAAACAGATCTCAAAGTCTCTCAGTAGGAGCTTCAGACCCTCAACCTAGAGAAGGAAGTCTCACGCCAGGAGATTGTCATTCTCAAAGCAGATGTGCGTAAATGGAAGGAGGACTGCAAAGAGGCCCTGAAGAATACAGAGACTGAAAAAGGAGAAAATTCAAGATTAAAAAGAGAAAACTTAAAACTGAAAGAAGAAAATTTTCAGTTAACAGAAGAAGTCAAGGAAAAGTTTGACGCAGAGCACCGACTGCAGAACCAACTGCAAGGTCTGCGTACACACCTCCAGTGTGCTGAGGAGAAGCAACAAACGCTACAGGAAGAAAAACTGCAGGCTGCTAAAGAGATACAAGCGCTGCAGGAACGTCTGAATACCCAGTACGTCCCCACAGAGCAGTATGAGGAGCTAAAGGCCACGCTGCATGTCTACAGAGCATCGTTGGAAGCGGAGCTTCGATACCAGGTGAGTCTGTATGAGAGGGAGCATGAGAAGGCTCAGAAACTGGAGCAAGAGCTGGAGAGACAGAGAGACTGTTCCATTCCCTTGAGTCAGTACACCAAGGAGAAAACAGACGCAGCGGCAACCTTGACGACAAAAATTACAGAGCTCCAGAATATGAAGGAGACTCTGATACAGATTCCTCCAATACGGAAAAAGGTATTGGCTCTGCCCAAGCACCAGTATCCCACAGTAACTAATGCCCGCAAGGACAAGGGTACAGTGAGAGTTGGGGACTCCACGCAACTTCAAAACAAAATTACGAAGTTTGAGCCACCAAAGAAAGCACTAGCCAAACCTACAGCTGCCCAACAGGCAACAAACAGAGGTAGGAGTGCAGAATCAAAGCCAGAAGAATCCTTTGAATTACTTTTGCGCACGAGACGGCCTGGATCGTAATAAAGTTTTGATCCTAATAGTCCTTGACACAGTCAATGATGCGGCTATTAACAGGGTGCTGGGAGCTGCACCTCCATGGCTAAGGACTCAAAAGGAAACCTTTTGTTTTATAATACAAAGAATACATTTGTACCGTGTATATGCGATGAAAACATTGATCCCACCCGGATGCTTAAAAGTGTAGCGGGCATAGGGGACAATGAAATGTGGAACTATTTGTCATAGCCCCTCTGCTGGCCTCAACAATCCAGTTAACCAAACTATTGTAGATAAAGTCTGAGAATTTTTTAGCTAAAGAGGGGAAGACAATTGAAGAGTTTCACGGTGAGATGTCCCTACATCCCCCACAGACACCTCCTCTACATCACCCATTGCACACATCATAACAGCCATTGGTGAATTAGTGGAAAAGTCAATGCCTACCCCACCTGGAGAGGACACTTTTAAGAACTAGATAGAGCAGCCCACACAGATGGTGCAAGCATGGGGGGATAAGAGCAGGATAAGAGAGTTCTGATTGTGGAAAGCCTCCAGGGGCCCTGTTGGCTATATTAAGGGCAGCTAGAGAAGGGAAAGAAGCCGTCACCCCAGACACATACCAGCATGCCTTAGAAAGTACATTCATGGCTTCCGAAAGCAGAGAAGGGCTCTACTTTCAGTTTAGGGGGATGTATTAGCAGGAGGGGGAGAAATTATCAGAATTACTACACAGGTTAGAAGTGGCACTGCAAAAGGTCGTACGGAACAAAAGGGTCTCACCTGACAGGGTTGATCGCACCAGAGTGGAACAATTAATACGAGGGGTTCCCATGGGAGACGTTTTGACGCTACACTTGTGGCTTCGAGAGTTGAAAGAGATACTCCCTAAATTCTTAGAGCTCCTAAGGGAAATAAGGGATGAAGAATAACAGATGGCTGTGCAACCGTCCAGATTGAGGTCAAATAAGAGGGTAGTGGCTAGCACCCAATGGGGGTCTAGTGACAGTGCTGCAAATGCACGGTCAGGAAAAGAAGTGTCACGGTTAGCAGCTGGCAGGGAATTGCAGAGCAGAATGGACCTGACAAAGCAGGTGAGCTCCCCAATGAAGTGCCAGAGGTTCTGACTTCATTAAGGATAAGAGAGATACCATGGGAAGGTGCTCGGCCTAATCGTGGGGAAAGGCCCATGTGGACCTCGGGGAGAGAAACACCCCCTAGAAGCGGATGAAAACAAGAGAACCTCCTGCTCAGATGGACAGTAGCCTCAACTTCTGCTATGTGTGTGGTGAAGAGGGACACTATGCCAAGCACTGTAGAAAACAAGAAAATCTGCAATGTGATTAAGAGGTTCATCCGGTTTGAATCTAACCAAGGAAACAACAGAAGAGACACAGTGAAAGAGCATACTGGGCTCCACGGGAAGTAAGGCTCCACAAAGATTAGCCCTGCTACCAGACAGGAATAATCCCACCTGCCTAAAGACCTCGTCGGCCCAACAGCATGAGTAGAAGCACGAATAGATGTCCTTTTGGATAGTGGATCCCACGTGTTCATTATATTTAACCCATGGTATGATAAGCACCTGAAGCATCTGCCATTACAGATCTTGGAGGGTCTTGTCATGTGGGGTCTCAATGATGCCAGCTGGGGTATGTAGTAGTGAACGTGGAATTCTCAAAGAAGGTCACAGGAGTGTCGGGACACCTGACGCTGGTTGCCCTGATATGTCAGGAGGTTCGAAGTAAGGATGAGACTGGGGCCATAATTGGGTTGAATGCCAATATTATAGTCCAACTAGCAAAATAGCGCCAGAATAAGAGCCTACCCTGAGGCAACCCACATGTCATTGTGATCTCACTGCAACAGGCATGTTGAATAACAGGGGAAAAGAAAGCGTCAACATTTGCACCACCAAGTTATTAGTTTGTAAGGAAGCCTCAGAGGTAACATGGAACCCCACAAAAGACAGGAGACCAAAATAAGTAAAATTAATAGGGTTCATTGTACACTAAAGTAAATAAGACAGGGAAAACAAAATGGAGTCTGCAAAGTGTGCAGAGTACATGCAAAAGGCTGTGGTACCTAAGGGAATATACAAAAGGCAGGGGGCAAATAATAACAGGGAACAGTAAGTGCAAAGAGAATGCATGAAGGTAATGCTAAGGGAAATAACAAGGCAAACTAAAGTTAGCTGCAAGCATTGCAGTGCCACATGCCAAAGCAATAGTAGCAGTGGACAAAAGTTAATAGGGGACAGTAAGTGCAAAGCGAATACTAGACACAAATAAGGTACCTGTAGATCTGTAGAAACTTGAAACCAGATGATTGTCGGCTGTAGAGAGGGCTGGAGCTCGAGAGGCTGTGCCTGCACAGCAAACATTGTGATGTCAGTGACGTAGCCCAGTCTCTCCCCTAGAGCCTGGAAGCTGGGGCACCTCTGCTCCCGGCATCAAGTTCAGGGAGGACCTTCAAGGTAATAAAAACCCTTCTACTCATGAATTCTGTAACCGATTGTAAATGTGCTGTGTTTCGTATAGTTGGAAAGCCGACCAACCCTAGAGTGGGAAATGTCTTCTCTAAGTAAGCGCTTCGATTGTGCAAGGTTTATTTTGGTATATTTCTATGCAAGTGTTGTACTGTGATGTAAAATGGTAGAAAAAAAACAATATAATAATATTCCAGCTTGGTGGACCGGTGGTGTTATAGAAACAGTTCTGAAAGAAATTAAAATGTAGAAGGTGTGTGGTGCTCCAAAAAACAGCCTATTAATTTGAAAATACACTTGATTGAAGATTCCTGCAAATGTGTACTCCCCAATGGATAAACATGAATTATATTCCATATATACAGAACAATCACAGCTCCATGATAAACCGACTAGTGGACTAGGGTCCCCACAAGCACTGTAGTAAGGGACCTCACAATTAAGTGACCCAACATAATGTATCGGAATGGAGATTTTTCAAGTGAAATGTAATAACTCAGTCTTAATGGAATGCTTGATCCAGATTGTCCAGACTTTATCCACAGCAGGGGGTGTGCTTCCGATTTTTCAGTGTGCTAACCAGAAAGACAAGATGGGAAAAAGCAGGATCCGGCAGTACAGGAACAAAAAAAAATTAAAATAAATGAAAGAACATCCAAAGAGCGTGTGCCCATTAAAAAGAATTATTTAATGGATTCCAGCAAGAATAACAGCCACATTATGGGGTACAGAGCCCCCCACCAACGCGTTTCGAGCACGTTTCAAGGTCCTTGATAAAGAGCTCACGCTCGAAACGCGTTGGTGGGGGGCTCTGTACCCCATAATGTGGCTGTTATTCTTGCTGGAATCCATTAAATAATTATTTTTAATGGGCACACGCTCTTTGGATGTTCTTTCATTTTTTTTTTTTGTTCCTGTACTGCTGGTGCCTGCTTTTTCCCATCTTGTCTTTCTGAAAGTAATTAAAACCAACATTAAAAATAGAGCAAAGTGATGTACTTCAAGGGTGCGTAAACTTTTTTTGCTGCATCCCCCCCCCCCACGCCTGCTCTCCTGCGTTCTGCGCCCCCCCTCCTTACCTCGCACGGCGTCACGTCACATGGCCCGCAGCTTCACTTGACGTGTGTGACGTCACGTCACATGACCCCACAGCGTCATTTTACGCCGTGTTGCCATGGACACGACTGATGCCGACAGAGTCAAGGTAAGTTTTAGAGTTGCAGGGGCCTCACGCGATCCCCCGGCATTTAATTTAAATGTCTTGGGGAAGAGCGTGGGGCATCTGCAACCACTCGGGCCCCCCTGGCCCCAGAGAAATCCACCCGGCCCCCCCCCCCCCAGAGAAATCCAGCACCCCCCTGTGGGGCACGCCCCCACTTTGCGCATGGCTGATGTACTGTATAAAAGTTTTACTTCGCAGGACATAAAAAGCCACTTACAATTTGGCAGTTGGAACACGCATGTTGGGACAAATCCTGATGAATCAATGGAATAGAAATAAAGTAACGCGTTGCTTCTGTGGCCTGGTCTCCACAGCGTGTTCTGCTCCTCCTTTGCTCCTCATCACTCTCCAATGACATCAGGAGGCACATCGGGGTTCACGTACTGGAGCGGCCGTGACAATGTTCTTCGTTGTAGTTGGAATCTCAGCTGTCCTGCTCGTAAATAGTTCAGTGCTCTCAGAGCTCTGAGTTTAGCAGGGTAACCCAAACTTTAACCCTACATGTTCTACTTTAAAATTTTAACTTTGAAAGTACATAGTCCACACATTTATTTTTTTTCTTTTTCGATCAGTGCTCCCGTCCCTCCCGATGGAAACATACAACGTTGTCAAAGTCCACACAAAACAAACTGTTCGCACTAAAAGTTTAAAAATGGGCAAAATACAAACATTCTTCCTCTTTCTTTCTCTTGCTTACCCAGCCCCATGTTGGGCGCCACATGTAACCATCCCTGCCCGCCTTATAGAGAGATTTTATCTTGTACTGTGTTTGGCTACTCATCAAGGGTTACCTTGACTCAGGGTGCTGGATTCAGGCGGCTGGGCAATGGGGCAGCAAGGATGGAAAATAATGGGCACCAGGAACGGGGACCACTCACACTTTGTTGCTTCAGAATAATCATCTGTATTACCCCAGTTATACTAGGCCCATTTTGGGAACCCTGGCTGGTCCTTTGCAATTGCCAACGACACAGTTGGCCTGTTTGGGAACTGCCACTTCCATACAGACATACTGTAGATGAGTATTACTGCGGATCCGTGGTTAGAGCTGATCCACCAACACCTGGGAGCCCTCTATTTTGAGGTATTCTGTGGCATGGCGTTTTCCTATCGCTCGGACCTGCTGGACTCGATTAGCCTTCTTCTGCGACTGTAAATTAAAAGGCACTGTCCCTCTCTACAACATAATAAATAAAAGGGGAGCCTGGTCTGCTACTTTATGAGTCTATCTCCAGCTCCTCTCCCCGAGGCTCCTCGCCTCATGTCCTCCCGGAACCCAACCTTCTCGAATCCTCTCTGTCACCTAAATACTCTTCCATGATGTCAGAATTCACATAGCAACACAGGGTGGTGCCCAGCATATGATTACCTGCTAGTAACCCTTTAGGAGGAGGGTAATAGTAAATATGGTCCTTTATGTCCCGTTTACTTGAATGGACTGTAAAGTATATTGCAGCACGGAAAGTGTCTCAAGGAGTAGAATTCCCTTGTACACATGGCCCAATATTGAAAAAAAAAACTTGCTGTCTATGAAACTGCTCAACTAAGATACGCAAGTTTTATGCTACATTAACAAAAAGGCTACTGCCTCTCGATCCATCTTCTTCTTCATCTTCTGGCAAATACTTGGTTCAAATAAAAGGAGAAGCACTGCCAAAGGACATGATGTGTGAGGCGCTGTCAGGTTGAAGATTATTTTGATTGTCATAGTGCTGGCACGGTTTTTAATGTCTCATCTTAACGCTCAGGAATGACCTTAGAACTCTAAATCAAAGACAAAATAAAGTGCACATAATTTAACAGATACCAAAAAAAAAAAACAATGCTAATGTGCATAGAAAGAAATAATGGCAGGGAAAGGCACAGTCAAATCCTTTTATCCTTGGTAAGCTAAGATTTTATAGGTTCTCTGCAATCAGTGAACAAATTGTGATGGATTTTTGTGGTAGTCATTAGCACTACATTTTACTCCACGTGAAACCCCCTCCCAAAAAAAGGAAACAGCGTAACTGACTTTTCATTGCTCTTGAAGATTTCAGCCTCATTAAATTGCATGGAGATAAAATCTTCCTGAGCTGGAGGAAGACTGTTTCAAAACATTTGCAATCCTCTAGCTTAACTCGTACTGTATGCCTGTTGACGTTTAAAAACGGGCACGCTGTTCTTTTCACATGCAATATTTCAGGGGCGGCCAACTCCCGTCCTCGAGGGCCACCAGCAGGTCAGGTATTAGGGGTATCCCTGCTTCAGCACAGGTGGCTCAGTCAGTGGCTTAGTCTTCGTCTGCACCACATGTGCTGAAGCAGGGATGTCCCTAATACCTGGTCTGTTTGGTGACCCTTGAGGACTGGAGTTGCCTCCCCCCTGCACTATTTGAAAATGAGATCCCGAAAGCTGTGTTTCTAGTCTGTTTCATTTAAACTCAGTGCTGTTGCATTTAGTGCCGTACCTGCAATGGAGAACAACTTTTCTGTGGTACAAGCACGTGCCTCGGTCACAGGCTTTAAGATTTTTTTAAAAGGTGTCAGGGGAAAAGGGAACTGAGGATCATGGTTATGACACAACACTATTTGTTTACCCTTTGCCCTTATGGTGACAGAGCTGATTGCCCTATAGTAGCAAAAGTTGGGGATCGCAAGAGGAATTGTCACAAGCTGTGAAACTTGCCACGCGTCCTAATAATATTACTGTATCTGCGGACACCATGGTATCCCCAAAGCACCTGTCTCTTGGTTGCTATAGTTTCCTTCAGACTTCATAATAATAATTGTATTTTTAGAGCATTACGCTGTGCCGATCATGGAACAACTTAACTGCTCGATAAATCCCTTCCCTGAAGACCTTACAGTTTAAATATTTTAGTACCTGAGGTTTTTAGGCAGATAACGATGTTTCCCTAAAGTAACACAACCTTGCACTTGGGTCTTTGGCCAGAATCACTCATTTGAGACCCCAGTTCATAACCCAAAGGCTTATCTACCAACAGATATAATCTTATGTTCTTATGCAGCAGATATTTCCTTGTGCACACAGCATGTTGTTGTAAAAGAAAAGTTCTGAAAGAGGAAACAAAAATAGTTTTGTTTCCTTCTGGTATCTTTTGAAACTGTAACTCTCACTGTGTGGGACCCTGTTGTGCGTATCAGTCACTATTTTCTATTCTTGAGACATTAAGGGCCATATTTATTAAGCAGCACTAAGCCATAAGGCAGGGGTACTCAACTCCAGCCCCCCTCTCCCCCTCCCCCCAACAGGTCAGGTGGCTCAATGAGTCCCTGCTTCAGCACAAGTGACACGTTTTTGAGTGAGCCACTGATTGAGCCAGTAGGGATATTCTTAAAACCTGACATGTTGGGGGTCTTGAGGACTGGAGTTGAGAACCCCTGCCATAAGCTATTTTACGAGTGCGCCATAAAGTACTTTAATGCTTAGCACTGCTTAGTAAATCAATCCCCTCAAAAAAACAGCAAGTATCATAGAAAGCACAGAAAATAACAACAACAAAAAAATATCCACTGCTCCTCCGTTTTTTTTGCATGTTATTTGAATAAGAAAGTGGTTTTCAGCCTGTGATATGTGCAATCCTGGAAGTCCCCATGCGCTCAACATTATGAATGCATCAGAGAGCACCCTTAAAGTCGGGATTTTTCATTCTTTTACTGAAGTTAAATCAGTTTATCATTTACACAGCAACTTTTTTATGAACAAACTAATTGTTTCATTTACTATTTAAGGAAAATAAATATTTATTATAGAACCTTTCTCCCTGTCTGCTTTTGAAATATAAATATTGCATGCATTTTCTAAAATATAGTCAAAGTAGCTTTTTATTTACAGTTAGAATTGTAGTCATGTAAACTAACACAACATTTTAAAGCTACCTCAGCTACTGGCTGTACCTCATATGGGTCTGTGTGTTCAGGGGAAACAAATATTTTGCGGTTAAATTTGTTTTACAAGATGTGTTTTCTTCGTGCCCTTCTAAGCCCTTATTCTTGAAGAAGCAGATTGTGGTGCCATTGACTTGCCCAAGTTGTGCCTCCGTTTTGATGCCTGGAGACTTGAATAAATAACACCATGTTTATAAAATCAACAACAATATTTGCTTTTTCCTTATACAATTGTAACCCTCCCTGCCCGGCTCCTGGGGAGTTTACATCAATGTTTCTTATCTTGACTTACTCAGATCTGGTTACCTTGTCTGGGTGCTGGATTTGTGCGGCTGGGCGATGATATAGCAATAATGGGCATCAGGAACTTTAATCATTCAACAGCATCTTTATCATTACATCCATTTCCACTGGTATCTTGGTATAGACATAACCACATTCAGCTGCATTGAATCTCAACCACCCCAGTGTACAACTGCATTGTCCCAAAGGCATACAGCCTGATGGGGCTCCCCAAGAGCTGCTCCCCTCTGCACAGGACCAGCATGCTAGGGGTTAACATTTGCTTGTACTTTGTAGTATGTCAACCCCACCCACTGGAATGTTAATGAACCAAGAGGACACAAATAAATTTGTATTCACAGCTGCATTGAATCTCAACCACCCCAGTGTACATCTGCGTTGCCCCAAAGGCGGACAGCCTTTGGCGCAGTTGAAGAGCAGCCAAAGGGTGTGAGCCGTTTGCTGATGTTTGGTGATGTTAAAGCTGCTCTATTTCAATCTGAAACTCACAAGCCCTTTTTCCCCTGTACCCAATTTTCCAACTCTATCTGTCCATGAAATGTCTGTGAATTGACTGTATAACCCTGTTTTTTTTTAATGTAACCATGTATTTTTATGACTCTGTGCCCAGGACATACTTGAAAACGAGAGGTAACTCTCAATGTATTACTTCCTGGTAAAACATTTTTCTAAATAAATTCACCCTGATGCTGTCTGAACTTACTTCCCTAGCTGCACTTACCTCGGCTCGCTGAGGCTTGATTCCCTTGGTTACCTATGGAAACGCTCTTCGTGGTGATTTTGGTAGAACTCCATTCCCTATGGGCTCCTGTCGGGCCCGGTGCTAATCTCTTTCTGCCAGGGATAAGGGTCCTTCCCTCGGGCTCTACGTGTTACCTTGTGGCAGCTTGGAGTGAGGCCAGCTATTGACCCTCTGACTATACATCAGGACTATGGCCTATTGAGTCCCCTCTAGGCAAAGGCTGCCCCTCCATAAACCTGCAATGGGGAAAGGAGCCATCTCAGTGGAATGCTATCTAACCAGAGCACTGTCCCTCACTATAAAACAATAACATGGGATCCTCACCCTATACTATCATATGCATGTATTTGCACTATTCACAGTGAGATCCCACTACTTCACATCCTCCTGGGATCTGGCTTGCAGAAGCTTCCCCCTGTCTATATATATCTCTTGTTAAGTCTCTGTCTCCAGGCAGAAGTGGGCGAGGCTTAACATCTGCTGAGTCACCCCAGTACCATGTAATGGTAAAGGGATGTTATTCGGCGTGGGCTCACACAGTTAACCCCTTAAGGCCATGGTAATCCCAAAGGAGGGTTACACAGTGCTGACAATGTACACAGAATTTTGTGGGCACAATATGTCTCTTCCTCATAGAACTTACAATCTAATGTTAATGCCTAGAGCCTAGAATTTGAACCAGGTTTACCCACCATAAAGTGCCAGTGATATTACCACTGTGCCAGAGTCCTTCTTCAGTCCAACACACAGGACTGCCTGATCATTCTTTCCAACTCTCCCTATTTATGTGGAAAATTCTCTCACAATTTTCTGGGAAAAAAATCATTTTTTTAACTTTCTCCTTGATAAAGAACTCCTTCCATTCAGTGCAAGTCAATGGAAGTTGCTTTTGGAGACTTGGCTACTACCACTTTCTTTGCCAGCGGTACTAACCTGATTACAGTCAGAGGGCAGACTTCCCCATCTGCAAAGATGTTAACTTTCTCCCTGATAAAGAACTCCTTCCATGCAAGTCAATGGAAGTTGTAGAACTACAACACATTTGTCTCCTAACAAGTCTCCCTGAAAAGAGAATTTACTGAGGGGCTTCTACAGGTAGTCCTCGCTATCCAACGTTTCACTTTACAACCAATGGCATATCCAACGCTTTACAATGCAACCCTATGGGCCGTTTTTCGACGCCAGAATGCGTTATCCAACGCCTGAATGCGTTATCCAACGCTCACCGCCACTGATTAACATGGGACTCACTTTACAGCGGTTTCACTATCCAACGTTACTTCCAGAACGTATTCCGTTGGATAACCGAGAACCGCCTGTACTCATACAGACCATTTTCTAAACACTGTTTTCCCAGAGATTGGGAAGGAAAAATGTAGGCAATCTCTTTAGCTTCAACTGACTTGCATTAGGAGGGGTTTTTCTTTTTGTCAGGGCGAAACTAAAATACCACTTGTGGTCAGCACAGTCTGGGTTAAATAAGTGCATAGCCACTAAACCTACTCAGGCTATACTGAAAAGCTGTGTAATACGGTAGTCATAAGCGTATGGGCAGTGGCGGATTTCTCATTAGGCCCAATAGGTCCGAACCTAGGTCGGCAACATTTTTAAGTGGCAAATTTCTCTTCCCGCCCCCTCATATACAGAGGCCCCTCTCTCTTCCTTTGTGCCGCCCTCCTCCTTCTTTAGTGTCGTGGCATTAAATGACACTGCGACGTCACGTCGTGGTGTCAAATGACGTCACCATGGAAATGTGACACCATGTGATGTCATGTTGCCATGGCAAACCGACGCCATGTAACGTTGTGGCGTCAAATGACGCTGCTGAAGGGGGCTGAAGGAGGAGGGAGGCACGAAGGAGGAGGTGGCCTGGGTGGGACCAAGGTAAGTGCCCATGGGCGGCGGATTTGTAAATCCGCCACTGCCTATAGGTTCCCATGTTAAAATGGATAAGAAGTAAAAGTGACACACTGTATTAATTTGTATGTCATTACAGAGAATTCCTGATTGCAGTGGAAGCGCCAAGCACGCACGGCACGAACAAATTCATATAAGAGCACTAGTGCGGCCATGCTGCGCGCGCTGCGACGCACAAGCCAGGATTTGGAGAAGACAAATCCATTTGATTTTTCCCTCGACGGCCGCGCCACGTGAGCCGTTTCAGCTAATGAGGGCGAACCAGTCTGGTGACGTCACGGCCACGCCTCTCTGTCACGCGCGTCAACGGAGTTCACAGATCGCCCAGGGGACAGGCGTGCGCGCGCACTGTGGCCGCAGCCTTAGCACTGCTAAGCGATAATGGGGAAAGACAGGGATGCAGACCTGTCTTAGGCTTTGTCCCCGCTGGCGCTGGGCTTGCTCATGCTTGGAGAGCTCTCCAAGCATGAGCGCGGGTTGTCCTTTAAAATTTCGCAAGCGCTCGCGGGGAGGTGGGAGTTGGGTGGGGGGGTTACGATGCTGGGGAAGCTGAGCGCGCTGAGAGTATAACAATTTTGTTTAGCTAAGCGCAGAGCGCCGGTGAGCGTCTGTGCACGCGCATATGCGCACGCATTGCGTGAGCGGGGACTTGCATATATATTTATATGCAAGTCCCCTCGCCAAGCGCCGCCCGCTCAGCGAGCTCAGCGCTAGCAGGGCGCAGCCTTAGACATGCAAATGCACAAGTGGTATTTTTATTTACTGTACACTGTACAGTGGAGGGTTTTTGTCACCTTTTTTTTTAACCACCATAACTTTTTTAATGTTTAATTTGTATGCAAATTGTGTGGACATGAGAAGGGCTGCAGTACATTGCTTCCTTTAGCACAATATGGCTTTAAAAGCGACAGTACAGGAGAGAGCTGCACGGCTGCTGAGAGAGGGGAAAACCCAACCTCTTTTGGAGGGACAGTATATATCCGGGTTGGATGGATAGTAGGAGGAGGGAGGTATATGAGTGGAGGTGGTGTTGCTGTTGTCACCCGGCTGTGGGAGTGACTGGGTGCACAAATTCGGTCACACACATCAGCAAAGTAAGCCTTACTTACAGAAAATTCCTTCCAGGCAGGCAGCTTTCTCTAGCTGCCAGAGGAGGGGGTATGTGCCAGAACTCAACTGCTCATCCACATCTAGGAACTGACAAACACAAATGCATCTAATAGGAATAAGGGGTGTTCCCAAGTAAATGGCAACTGACACACACACACACACACACATATTGGAAGAAAACCACAGTGCAGAAAGCCACATGAAGTGAGGATTAGGGGGGAAAAACCCCAAACAACTGTTTGCAACAAGAAGGAAAACTAGGGTTAAAGAGGGAGGGATTCGCAGGACTTTATTCTGCATGAGTCCTTTGCTTTGCTGTTGAAGGCACAGAGCCTCCTGTACCTAGCAGGGCCATGGAGAAAGCGACTCAGCACCACAGTGGAGGAGGCAGCAGCGACAGCAGCAGCCGGAGCAGCAGCAGAGCCACTTCGGCAGGGTCCTCTCCCTCCTCCGCTGGCCGGGGGTTGGGTGCAGGGTCCAGCCGAGGGGTGCAGCAGCAGCAGCAGGCTGAGGCACTGGCAGAGGCTGGGAAACTGGATGGGGGAGCTGCACAGACAAGCAGGGGAGGAGGCAAGGAGCAGCAGCTGAAGCATGTCATAGAAGGGGTGCTCAGCAAGTACACCAACCTCATCCAGGGCTGGCAGAACAGGTAACCCATGCAAACACTCCCAAATGCACCCTCCTATTTCACTCTACCTTTCTTATTAGCATTAATCTGAAACCGTAGTTAAAACCCCCTATGCCACTAAGTGTACCAAAGTACCGAGAGAGAGAGAGAGAGAGAGAGAGAGAGAGAGAGAGAGAGAGAGAGAGAGAGAGAGAGAGAGAGAGAGAGAGAGAGAGAGAGAGAGAGAGAGAGAGAGAGAGAGAGAGAGAGAGAGAGAGTGTGTGTGTGTGTGTGTGTGTGTGTGTGTGTGTGTGTGTGTGTGTGTGTGTGTGTGTGTGTGTGTGTGTGTGTGTGTGTGTGTGTGTGTGTGTGTGTGTGTGTGTGTGTGTGTGTGTGTGTGTGTGTGTGTGTGTGTGTGTCGGTCTCCTTCTAAAATACATATGTGCAGGCATGTTCTGTTTCCCCTAATGTTAGACCATTGTTACATTGTAACCCGGGCCCTGGCAGCACACCACAAAGTGAGTTATTCCTGCTCTGGGCAGCGGAGGGTTTTGTTTTTTTTTCTCTGGCCTCCAATTTCATGAAAGCCACATGAGTATGGAGTACCACGTTGTAGGACTTTGGATACTGCTTTGGGGAACTTGCCCACTACCCTTTCTTTGCCAGTGGTATTAACCTGATTACAGTCAGAGGGCAGACTACCCTATCCACAAAGAGGTTAACAAGCTACTTTCCCTATTATAATATCAATACTTCATTAATTCACTATATCTATAATTAATATATCTATAACCTAGCTATCTTTTTGTATCATGTATCTATCTATCGGTTTCTCTGAGTGTAAACTTTGGAAGAGTGGCTTGTAATAGTTTGTTTTTAAATACTTTTTATTAAACGTATTTTACTCAATGTTGAAGAAATAGCGATTGGAGTACAGAAACATTAAAGAAAGGGACAGGGGAGGGGTAGGTTGCTACAATTCAATCATTTCATTCAGTTATGCAGTCTACTAAAAAAATATATACTGTATATTTAATTTCAAATCGTAAAACCCACAAAGTTAAATTTAACTTTACAATGTATATGTCAAAGTGAAAAAATTCACAATTATTTGTGTGTATATATAAGTAGTTATAATTATGTGGAAGTAGTCCATGGGGCCTAGATCTCACAAAAGTTATAATATGTTCCCAAGAGGTAGTTAGAGAGCTTTTCCATTAGCATGACGTTCTTAATTCTATTTATAATAGAGTCTGTTGGTGGGCGCAGTAGTTTTATACCAAAAGACATATAAATCACATAGAACAATAAAAAAATAATATATAAACATCGCAGAGGACAAAATAACTAAAACGCGACAAACTCGTTAGGGAAGATATATTCAGTATTTCATGAACAAACTATGTTGTAATAAAAATAAAGGTAGCCATTTAAACATGAATAATACATCCGTTTTATTGCAGTCCGGATGAAACCCTGCATCTGTAGTAGACAACTAGATACAATATGTATTTCTTGTAAAGAAGGAATCCATGTGGGTTTTCCATTTACTTAACAGTAAGATTTAACTTTGTATAACAAGCAAAGTGGCTTTGAATGTTTTTTTTGCTACACTGATGATATAAGAAGATATATATTTAACGCTGGCAATGTACGCAGCACTCTTCCACATTTGCATTTTGCAGGCACAATGGGTCCCTGTGCCAAAGAACTTGCAAACTCATTTTGGTGACTTAGGCAAACGAAAAGACTACTAAGTAAATTAATTAAATACAAGTTGCCGTGTTAGTCCAGTTGCAATAATGAAGAGTACTGTATATGAGTACTTCAATATTAGGTAATACCTTTTTTTTTTTTTTTGGACTAACAATTGATATTATAAGACAAACTTTTGAGAGTTCTCTCTCCAAGTCAAGCAATACATGAAGTTAATGTGTCTTGTGGAATAGCACCGCTAAGTAAATAAAGACCTCGTTGGAGCATGAGGAATTTATTCCATTATTCAATGCACTCACTCAAATGAAAACCATATGCAGTTCTTGAACATACATCAAAAAAGTTACAAAAAAGTGCTGCTGCTGAGCATGGGAAGGGTTGTTACATTCACCCCTAAAAGTTTTTTTTTAATCCTTTGAAACTTTAGACCTAATAAACCTAAGGACGGAGTCTCACTTAGCAACACGTTGGGTTTAAAGTAATTGTATTTTTCATGTTTAATTTTGTTGTATTTCGTACCAATCTGAATAGCATATACAGGACATACAAATGTAATGGTGTAGGACAGGGGTGGCCAACTCCTCGAGTCCCTAATTTCTGGTGTGTTGGTGGCCCCTGAGGACTGGTGTTGGCCACCCCCTTTTGTAGGAGTTCTTACTTCATTGAGAAACCAATTGTGCAGTGATTCCAAATGTGCATGGATTGGTGCGAGCTAATAACAGAGTCCTCTTAAGTCATTTGCAATAACGCACATTTTTAAGGATGACCCCAAAACACCATTTTACATCAGTAAATCATGACAGATTATACAATAGAATATGCGATGGGTTGAAATTTTTTGAATATATAGCAATTTGTAAACAAAATTAGCTTATGAGCTAGGAAATAAAAACAGGACATGGCCCAATAATCAGTGCACCAAAAACTTTTGCGAAATAACTTTAAAAAAATGTCTGAAATGGCTGTATTTTTTTTTGTATATGGATAGGAAGCTCCTTCCTCAGTCAGGATGACATGTAAATCCTAAATTGCTAGTATTGATTCCTCTTTATACATGTAATGTGGTGTAGCTAATAATGTTAGGCAGATAATGGGAATATGAGACTACAGACCCACCTCCATGGCTAGCGGGTGATGTCTGATGTTGTATGTCACGGTTCCAAAAGAAGTCTTAATGCTGCTCCCATAATGTTTAAATATATATAATCCACAGTTTGCATTAGAAAAATAATCGCCTTGCACGTGCCACCACCAGTCTAAGTTCTTTCAAAAGTAAAGCTGTCTCACATTTTAATCTGGTCTGTAATTGTTACATACGCCTATAACCTATAACAGCAGTGCGCAAACTGGGGGGCGGGAGATTGTCTGTAGGGGGCGTGGCCCCGCGCGCTTTCCGATGGCACTTAAATTAAGTGTCGGGGAAGCTCCGAAAGGCCTCTGTAAACTGCACTTACCTTGGCTCCAGCAGCTTCTGGAAACGCGTCACCATGGCTATGCGGCATCAAATGGTGCCGCATGGTTATGTGACGTCATGTTGCCATGGCAATGTGTTGTCATGACGCCGGAGCCGAGATAAGAGGGGGGGGGGAGGGGAAAGCCGGCAGGGTGGCGCTGGGAAAAAAGATTGCGCTCCCCTGACCTATAATAATAATTGCATGTTCTTGTATAGCGCTGCTGGTTTTACGTAGTGCTTTACAGAGACATTTTGCAGGCACAGGTCCCTGCCCCGTGGAGCTTAAATCTATGTTTTTGGTGCCTGAGGAACAGGGAGATAAAGTGACTTGCCAAAGGTCACAAGGATCTGACACTGGGAATTGAACCAGGTTCCCCTGCTCCAAACACAGTGCCAGTCAGTGTCTTCACTCACCGAAACAACCCTTCTCCCATACTGTGTATTATCTTTAGCTGTGCATGCAATGTCTTGTATATAATGTATAACCCTGTTCACTTAATGGGACTATGTGTTTGTAACCATGTATTTCTCATCATAACTCGGTGCCCAGGACATACTTGAAAACGAGAGGTAACTCTCAATGTATTACTTCCTGGTAAAACATTTTATCAATAAACGTGAAAAACTGTAGAGGAACTCACAGGATCCCTGCTCCGTTGGCGTGCTCCAGCTGCATGAAGAGAGAACAGCATTTGTGCTCTGCCATTTTTTCTTCACTGCTGCTTGACTTAGTAAAGATTAATGTTGAACGTGACCAGGCCTGGATGCAGGACGGACAGGCCACTGATCACCCCCTAGAAAATTAGCAAGCGCCCACGGTATACCGGGTACATTACAAGGGCATTTGGCGTTCCAAGGCCCATACCATATCCGGTACGTCATTAGGGTAGGGTAAAGAAAAGGTTCCTGAAT